>NC_056748.1:29953240-30125740 GCF_019279795.1 Protopterus annectens
CAAATGTATCTGACATGGTTTCATATTCCAGGGCAGTTTTTTAAGGGTTGGATATAGGTTTGGATGAAGGGTGGTCGGGCATTTACAGGCCATCTCTGTCCATATGAGTCATAGGTGCCCGACCAGGAATACATTTCCAATTCCCCTTCCAGTAGTCCAAGTTAAACTTAAATTTAGTTAGGGAGGAACTCCACTGTACATGGATGGGAAGCTTGTTCCAGAGGAGTGTTACTCTGAGACCCATACCTGTCCCTCCAACAAGTCCTATTAATGTTGCAGGTGAGGTTATTAGTTTAGCTGATGTACAACAGGTCCATCAGAGCATAAATTTTAGGCCAGGTATAGATAATCTTTCAGCAGTCCGTAGGAGATGGGGTACAGGTATAGGGCTTTGAGGCGATCTGTGTAGGACATGTTCTTTACTCCCCATGTTCTGTTTCTGTATTTTTTTTTTTTTTTTTTTTTGAGGATCCTCTGTGAACATTCCAGCTGATGCAGATGTCCAGTCAGATGCATACTGAAGGATGTGTTCTACTCCATGATAGGTCAGATGAACAGAGTGTAGTGGAGCAATGACACCTTTGGATCTAGATGCCATTTATAAGTTTTTCAACATAGAATGATTTTTCTCACCACTGTAGACACGTGATGGTTAAAGGCCAGGTTACTGTCTACTTAGATTCCCAAATTCCTTAACCCTGGTACTCTTTGGGATGCATTATCAATGTGTAATTTCTAAGGGTGGCCTTCTTTCCAAAGGATACAGTTATGTGTTTCTTCATACTGAGTGTCTATTAATTTTGACTTTCAAAGATTGACTTAATTAGCTTGTTTTTGAGGAGTCTTTTGCCTAGAGAAGGAGACATTAGGCAGGACGACTGGGCCAAGGCTGGAAAACCGTTATTTGAGATGTTTATCAGTATCACTGCTGCAGAAGCCTGAGTTATATAGGTTATATCCTGCCAAGAATATAGTGACTGACCAGTCTTCCAAAGTCTCTGGCTCCCCTAAACACACAAACCCAGGCTGCTGTTTTCTCACTTTGCAGTTCAGTCTACATCCCCTTTAAGAAGAGCGGTATTGGTAACACGTTTACTGTTTTACTGGAAATGGCGTATTTGATTAGATATTTTTATCTGAGGCGAGTTATTTGAATTTTGGGGAACTTTTTTCTGGTAAAAGTGTGCTGCTTTTATACTGTGTATTTTTTGTGAAATTGGGACTGGTGTAGGGAAGTAACTGTGCGTAGTGCTCGTGAACACTTACGGACAACTTACCTTCCAACCACCTTCCAGCTACACTTACCAGTGAACAGATCTGTCTGTCTTGTCCAGGTCCTTTTTCTCCTTCTCCTGCTGCAATTAGGTACTAAGGAGCCCTTGCTGACACCAAGTGCTAAGTCGGTGAGGCTGTTCCAGTATCAGTCTGGGCCTGGGAGAACCACTCCTTTGGCCTTGGAAGTTTCACTGGGGAGTTCTTCATGGGGTAGCTGAGTTGAGACCCATTTTCAAAGTTGAAGCTGACCGGTTATGTTCATAGGTTGGTACTAGGCTATCGGCCCTAGGGCCTATACAAGAATAACCATAACAATTATCTGGCTATTTCTTCCCACAATATTTACTTCCCTGGTCCCTGTCTAGCAGGACAACTGACGTGATTACCCTGGTGAATTTCCTGTCTCCCATCCAATCGTCAAGGTTCCTTTTGAAGAGGGCCAAAGAGACGCTGTGCTTGACATGTATGGGCAGACTGTTCTGGAGTCTGGAGAGTCTCTGGGTCAGGAACCTATCCCTCCAGCATGTTTTGTTCATTGTGATGACAAGGTTTAGATCCCTGGAGCGTGTGGCTCTTAGGGATTGGGATTTCTTTAAGTGTAGCATGTCCAACAGCTCTGGGTTTGACATGGCCTTGTATGTTAAGCAGAGATCAGCTCTGAGTAAATGATATGTGACAGAGTATAACTGGAGGTTTTATTTTAGATGGTCGACGTAGGGCATCTGCTTTAGGCCTGTGATTCTTTTAGTGAGGTATCTCTGAGGCCTTTCCATTTGTTGCAGATGTCTTGAGAGGTGCATACCAAATGAGGCGTTGTGTTCTATAATGGGTCTAATGAGGGCTAAGCACAGTGGGACAATGACCTCCTTTTTTCTGGATGAAAAGCCCTTAGTGATGAGGTGTGCCACATAGGATTTCCTGACTGTTGTGGCGATGTGGTTATTGAAGGTGAGACCACTGTCCACCTGTGTCCCGAAGTCTCTTATCATACTTTTGGTGTTTAGTGTACTGCCACCTATGTGATAATTCATAGGTACATGTTTTTTCCCAAAGGGGATAACTATACATTTCTTGGTATTGAGCTTGAGCCCATGGCTGTGGCACCAAGCATCTTTTTCTGTAAGCCCCTTTTGTAGAATATCCACATTATTTGGGGATTCAGTAATGGCTCCCAGTTTGCCGTCATCTGCCAACTCTGTTAGCCAGAGTCCCTTAGTGTTGGCCTGTACTTCAGAGAAGTAGATGCCAAACAAGAGCGGTCCCAGGACTGAACCCTGAGGTACTCCACTTGTCTGGAGCTGGATTTGGAGTCAGCTACTTTTACAGTGTGGGCTCTGTCAGTAAGCCAGTTGGCAACCCATCGAGTGACGTAGGGATCAATGCCCAGCTTAGTAAGTTTATCTGTGATTCCAGAGTGGGGGATGGTGTTGAAGGCCTTGGCGAGGTCCAGATAGGCTGTGTGGACCGCCTTACCCTCATCCACAGCTCTGGAGACTGATTCAAAGAAGTCAATGAGGTTCAGGAGACGAGACTGGCCCATGATGGAACAATGAGTCCCCCAAGTAAGGAAAAACAGGGGGCGCAGGAGACATCTGAATAAGAAATATGGACATAGGAATGAACAAGATATTTAATGTGGTGCAATATTTATACTAAGGGGAATGAACAAGATATTTAATGTGGTGCAATATTTATACTAAGGAGAAAGCAAAACTAATCAGTACAAAAAAAGAAAAAAAAGCAACAACAAAGTTATTTGAAGAGAACTACAGACAAAGGCATCCATCCGGATTTGGAAAATTTTGCAGTACAGAAAATAAAAAAACAAAGGGTGGAGTAGAAAAAAAAGAATTAGTAATGGAGACATTAAAGAAATAGAAACTGAAGTTATAGTAGCACAGCAAGGGAAGGAAAAGGAAGCTGTGGCAACGCTGACACAGTGCTGTGTTGTGATAGGCCAGGGAGTTCCCACATGACAGAGCAACGGATGACACAGGATGAAACTGAAGAGAATGTGGTACAGGAAGATGTTATGGAACTTACTATAAATACCCGCAGTAGACAAAGAACAACGAATGTGCTCTTGGTTTAGAAGAAAATTATGTAAGGGAATAGTTGTCTAATAGAGATGGATAGACGTATTAAGATCAATGAAAGAAACTAACTACAGAAAGTCAACAATACCCAAAATGTTAGAAGTTTGATAAAATAAGTGAACACAGTAATCAAACTGTTCGTAGAAATTCTTGCGATATCCTGGATCCTGGATTCCCTCCGTTGTGATCAGCACATCTGGCAATGAATGACCTTCGGCACTCGATCCCGTAGCAGGTATGGGTTTTACGGGGTTGGGTTGCTAGCCCGAGGCCCAACCCTCTTGCGATATAACAGAAGTAAATAGGATGTAGTAGTATGCAGCTAAATTAATAACTACCACAAAAATACAAGGCAGAAAGGGAAAAATCAAATGACGTCGTGGAAGTATTGAATAAAGCAATTAAGGCAAGAAGTGTCCGTACAGAAGAGGGAACAGAGCAACAAAAATAATCAAAGATAAACATGATAAAAGCAACATGCAGTATTAGAGCATTCTAGGATCAAGCATACATTATTGCAAATAATAAGCTTAAGATATCAGAACAGGCAGAAAAAGTTAGACGATATGCAGATACATTTAAAGGAAAAGCTTAAAATAAACAATTTATTAATGACTCAAAGTTTTTATAGAGAATTGGGAACAAGGCAAAAGGAATAAGAGACAACCAAAAAAAGTAGAAGTAGACCCATTTTGTGAGAAATATCTGGAACATATAAAGATGCTTATTGGCTAGAAGAAGTACAAGAAAGAATAAGAAGTTCAGATATACAGGATATGAAAAGGGATGAAATAACAGCCTGAGAAATTTAAACAAAATTAAGAAAAAATCTTACTGAAAAATCTCGGGCCCAGATGCAGTACCTAACTTCTGGCTAAATGTATTAACCTCTTTGCATGAAGGTTTAGCCATGTGTAAGAACTATTTATATGTGCACTCCAACTTGGTTAACAACAGGAAAAATGATACTTCTCCTTAAAAGTGAACCTGCAAGATATCCTAAAAACAATAATCCCGCAACTTGCCTTCTGATGATGTATAAACTCTACACTGGAATTGATGCCAATATATTTGATAGTCATTTAGAAGAAAACTGAATCATGGCAATATAAGTCATATGGAACAAAGGATCATTTGTTAAAGTCCATAATGGAGAATTCTAAAAAGGGGAAGAATATAAGTATGGCATTGATAGACTACAAAAAAGCATTTGACATCATTCCACATTCATGGATAAAAGGAGTGCTTAAAAATGTATAAGGTACACCCTACATTGATTGATTACATTACAGTGACCGTGAAACAATGGCAAGCCACTTTGCAGCTAAGCCATGATAAAGGACAAGTTATTATCCCAGGGATAAAAATTCAAAGGGGGATATTCCAGGGTGATTCTTTGTCACCGCTGCTCTTTTGTCTTACCCTTAACCCATTAAACTGTCTACTTGACAAGATTAGGTCATGACTACAATTTGGCTCCCAGAATATGACTGTGTAAAGATATCTTGTCATCTTTTTGTGGATGATTTAAAACTGTGTAGTTCATCAGATGAGGTGTGGATGATTTAAAACTGCATAGCTCATCAGATGAGGAAGTGAAAGCACAGATATAAGGATGTGATTTGGCTGTGATAAATGTGCAAAAGCAATCTTGAAAGCAGGAAAGTTGCTACATCAAGAAAGTTAGTCTGGGACAGGAATGTGATCTAAAAGAACTTGAGCAAGAGGGAGTGTATAAATATTTGGGAACTGATGAAGGATCAACAATAAAACATGAACAAATGTGAATAAAACTTTGCAAGGAATACTTTAGAAGACTAAAATTTGTACTGAAAACAGCCCTGACATTTGGGAACAAAGTCCTGGCTATAAATCAGTTTGCTCTTCCTGTTCTAACGTGAAGTTTTGTGGTGATTGACTGCCTCAAAACATACTGGATCAGTTGGTCAGCAAAACAAGAAAAAATGCTGCATGCTTACCAAATGATTTATAAAAGTCAGTGTATACCAAGATTATATATTCCCCATTCCGAAGGAGGGATGGACCTCCTTGAAATTGATTACATGTATACATCTGCAATTGTAGAACTGCATACATATCTGCTGACCTCACAAGACCCAAACAGAGCGAAAGTTTTAAAGTACGAGGAGAACAAGTCTAAGATGACTTCTGCTTAGTTTAGCAGAAGCATATTGATGTCAAGCAGGAATGGAAATCAAACCAGAAGTAGATAAAAATTGGACAACAACTGAATGTGCCAGAAAGCAAAAGAAAGAATATAAGGCAAAGGGTCGGATAAAAAGGCAAGAAATTTGGAAAATGCATAAATATAGTTGCAAGTGCAGAAAACTCCTGTAACAACCTCATGTTGATCAGAATCTAATGCAGGAATGATGGAATTTAAGACAAAAGTTGAAAGGTTAATATTGGCAGCCCAGGATAGTGGACTATGTACACATTGGTTTACAAAGTCCATTGAACATTCTGGAGAAACAGACAAATGCAGGTTTTGTAAAGAATTTGAAACGGTTGCACATCTTGTTGCTAGGTATGATACACTAACTACTCCAGTTGATTTCACTCTGGTCAATCCTGCACTTCTTCTCCTCCTGATTTAAAGACATCCCTAGTATTGGGGCAAACTTGTTACGTCTGTCTTTTTTTATTTCATCCATAATCTCTTCTATAAAGGATGGGGGGTATTCTCTTTCCAAAAAAACATTTGTCTCAGTTTCCCACATTCTACATCAAAATCTTTGTCATCAGATGTCATGCGATGACTACTAATAACTTGCCCCCTCACTATTCCCCTCTTATGGGAAATGGGGTGTGCACTTGTATAGTGAAGATAGGAGTTAGAAAATGTGCTTTTTCTAAAGACATTGGATTTGACATATTAAATCTCCAGTCTTTTCTAACAAAACATCCAAAAATTCAAATCTTCTCTGGGAAATGTGAGAAGATTTTAAAAATGTGGTGGTATGATTAATGTAGTCGATAAACTACAGCAAATTTTCTTTAGGTCCCACCCAAAAAATACAAATATCATCCAGGTATCGACAATAATAATTCCAATATTGACTATATGGCGAATTCAGTATATATTTATCCTCCCAAGTGGAGAGTACCAAATTGGCGTACATGGGAGCACAACTTGCTCCCATTGCTACCCCACTCACCTGTTGGAAAAACTCTCCATCAAAAAACAGAAAGTTGTTCCTAAGAACTAATTCCATCAACTCTAGATATAAACAGACTTTCTCATGCTGAATGTTCCCCTTAAACCTTAGTGCTTCCTCGAACCACTCGAGTCCTATGGTATGAGGTATAACATTAAATAAGCCCTGGATGTCCAGGGTGACAGAATCAGTTCATCTCTGAACAACTTTTGATCAATACTTCTCAGAAAATCCCATTCTATAAATTTAATATTATCTCAGCTGATGCTTCCCCCCTTTGAGCCTGCATCCTCTTGCCCCTTAAAGTTCATATCTTGGAAAACATTATTTTTGGTGGCTATTACTTCAGCTCGAAGAGTTTCTGAACTTCAAGCTGTTTCTATTAGGCCCTCTTACTTTGTATTTTTTCCTGGTAGAGTGTCTCTCAGGACAAATCCCTCTTTTCTTCTGAAGGTCTGCTCCGAGACTAATCTGAATTAGTCTATTGAGTTGCCCACTTTTTTCAGACACCATTCTAACAAAATGGAGTATATGCTACATAAACTTGATGTCCACAGACAGTTGAGAATTTACTTGGACAGAACAAAGGATTTTAGAAAATCTGAACAGCTTTTTGTCTCCTACGCTGATAACAAAAAAGGGCTATCTGTGTCTAAAGTTACCTTGTGTATATGTTTATCAGATTGCATAACGTTTGTATACTCTTCAACTAATCAGACCTTAGAATACAAGGTGAAAGCTCATTCCACTAGGGCGGTATCCACATCTCTAGCTCACGCAGCTCGTTTGCCTGTGGACACCATTTGTGCAGCTGCCACTTGATCAAAACCACATACATTTATCACTCATTACAAAGTGGACAGGGCGTCCAGGGACAGAGCTTTTTTTGGTTCCACTGTTCCCAGGAATGTACTCCCATGAGCCACCCAGGGTTTGGGTGCTTGGGATGCTACCCACGTGTAAGAACAAATGGCGAAATTGAACAACTTCACATAAAGAAGTTATGTTCTTACCATAACGTTCCATGTGAGTTGTTCATCTCGCCTTTGTTCTTACATTTCCCACCCTCCATCCCCTCCGGGTTCTTGAAGACCGGTTACGACTGGAGGTCTGGTTTGGTTTGTCTACTGTCCTTTTCTTCTACCAGACTTTCTTCCTGTGGTTAACTGTACGTATATGTTTTTTTATTTATACACATATTGATATTTAGTGTATGTTAGGCTGTTCCTTTGCTGGATTCAGCAAACTAGATCTGAGGGTTAATCAGAGAGCATCATGGGATAGGTGCTGTGCCTCGAGCTACTGAAAGATCTTGAACTTGGAAAGTGGCCAACCCACGTGTAAGAACAAAGGCGAGATGAACAACTCACATGGAACGTTATAGTAAGAACATAACTACTTCTTTTTTTTTTATTGAACTACTAATTGGAATAAAGATGTGATAGGTTGACCATTTCAGGAGGTGGTATATAAGGTAATCTAGGGAGTACACATTGTATTGTCTGATGAAGTCTTTTGGACGAAAACGTATGTGCATTGAAAATGTTAATAAACCAGCTTCCCTCGAGCTTTGTGGTGGTATCGTTCGTTTTTATACAGCTTGTTCTCTGAATTGGTGTTATACAGTGTGCGTGTTTTTTTTTTTTTTTTTTGGTTCTGGTTCTTTTTGACACTTGCTTTTCTTGGAATTAATTGATATTGGTATTGCTACACCCAATGATTACAGTGTCTTCCATACAGAGAGATACAAAATTATCAAATACAAGAATCTGCAAGGATACCCAGATAGTTCCAGTAGTAGTAGGAGCAACAGGTCTCATAAAAAGAATTGAGACGTATTTAGATATGTTACAGATACATGTAACTCTATATGAATTGCAGGAGGAGTCCATTCTGGGCACACTGCAGGTGCTGTGAAGAGCACTTTTGGCCATCATCAAAGATCGAGATAATACTAATTTCATGAACTTTAATCATACTTTGACTTGGGAATGTGGTCCATTCCCGTCATGGTATTAGAAACCCAAAAGTTTTGGAGAAATTAAAAAGACTGAAACCACTTTCTTGATTCTGACTCAGAAACAGGTTCTCAGTCTTCCCCTTTGGCATTTGGTTGTATCAGGCAAATGGGTTCTTAAAGCAGTTGAGGAAGGTTACAAATGGCACTAGAAATACTTGTCCTGTTTTTTTTGGGCTATTCCTTTTCATCTTCAAGGCCAGACAGAACCTTTTCCACTGGTTCTAAATCACATGCTTTCCTTAGGAGTCCTAGAACCTGTGTCCCTAAACCAGACAGGGAGGAGACTTATTCAAGAATGTTTCTGGTGTCTGGTAGCAAGAAGAATGCAACCTGGAAACCAGTTCTTGAACTTTTCTTTTTCAACTTGTTTGTGAAACTGACAAAGTTCAAGATGTTGACCTTGTAAGACATATTGTCTGTCATTCTTCTTGAGAGTTTTTTGGTAACTGGAGAACTGAAAGATCACATTTCCATTGCCACAGAGTTCGGAGCTTTCCCCAGGTTTTCTGTATCTGTGTCACATTATCAGTTCTCTGCATTACCGTTTGGGTTATCTACAGCTCCATGGGTGTTTTACTAAGTGTCTAGCTGTAGAGATAGTATTATGGGCTGAAGGGCATTCACATTTTTTCTTATTTAGATGACTTTGCTGTCTTTTTTTCAATGCTTCAAGAGTCCCTTACATGGGTTACAAATCTCCTTCTTAACCTGAGGTTTAAATTAGCAGTCAAAAATCCCCTTGGTTCATTTCCAAAGAATAGTTTTTGTAGGATACGTTTTGAGATTCATCCCCTGCAAAATGCATTCCTAACTCTGGAGAAAGTAGACTTGTATGCAGAAGTTTTATTGAGTTTCTCTAGTCAGTCTGAGACTTTAGCCAGAGAATAATTCAGGACTCTTAGAGTTTATGACATTCGTGATTACGGTGGTTCCTATTGCCACGTTGTATACGAGGAAAATCCTGGAATTTCAAATTCCAGTATTGGGTTTTTATGCTTTGGTGGGAAGAATAGATTTTGCTAAATCCAGGTGTCCCATTCCCTTCCAATCCTGGATAAATATGTTCTAACAGACACTTTGGATTTTGCTTTGGGTGCTGTTTTCACAGATGGTAAACGTGCAGGGTCTTTGGAACAAAATAGACAGGCCAAAGCAAGTAAATGTGAAAGAGATATTAGCTGTGACCCATGCTGTGGAATTTCTTCATCTATGGATCACCGGAGCTGTGCAGGGTATTACATACAACACCTCAGTAATGTGGTACATGAGCACAATACCTCAGTGGTGATCTACATAAACAGGGGGCACCTGGTCTTGCCTCTATGCAGGCTGGCTTTGGTAGCTTGGGATGTCCCTCTGAAGCATTGATTAACCCTCCAAGCTTCAAACATTCCTTCAGAGTGAATTATAGTTTCAGACAGGTTGAACAAGACTAGAGCAGCCCTTCATGAATGGAAATTTAATGAGAGGATCTTTCAACATTTAATCCAGTTGTGGGAGTACTTCATAGAGATCTGCTCTTCTCCATCAACTAAACAAATTTTGCACAAGCAGTCCTTGTAGGCAGGCCTAGAAGACGACGTTTTTTTATTCCCTTGGACAGAAGTGTTCCTGTATGCATTTCCACTCTTTTCACTGATGTTCTGGGTCATTCTGAAGATTCAGGAGGACTGTCCAAAGATCACGGAGGTGACTCTTCTGCCCAAGGTAACAGTGATTCTCTCTTCTAATGGAATTAGCCAAGTGCAATTACTCACACAAGACAAGGGGAGTTTGATACACACAATCTAAAAACAACTTCTGCTGACTGAGTGTATGATTCAGTTTTCATATGCTTTAGGCACCTTATTTATTTGATCTTTTTTATCAACAGCAAAGTTTTGTAGGCTGCTGTCTGTGTTGCTCTTTAAAAATCAGTTTTCCACTTGTTAGTACTTCTGACAGCTAAGGCATTATATTTTTTAATCATGAGCATACTATTTAAGCCTCCACACTGTGCTAGTAGTTTGGTAGCACTTCTGACAGCACTTGTCAAAGCCGTATAACTTTTACATGTTTAATCGAGAGCAAAATCTTGGATGTTGTTTCCCTACCATCATAATATGCAAAGCACGAATGTTACTCTCTTTTTTTTTTTTCTAAGAAACATTTCATCTGCTGTATATTGACTTGACTACCCGTTTTTTCTTATAGTAATGCACCCTTAAATTTTTCTGCCTAAGCATGATAGAAATCCTACCAACCACAGCAACTCTGCAAACCTTTAACCTCTACTGATAACTCACTGTTGATGTTTTTCCTTCACATTATTTCCATTTGAACATGTTATCATCAACTGCCTGCTTGTTTTAATTTAGTCTGGACTTGTAAAATTCAGTATTATTTCCATTTATAATTATAGTAGTAGTATTTATATTGTTATTTACATCATATCATAAGAACACAGCACACCAAGATATGTAAAGAATACAACACTGCTCCTAAATATTCTAGTGCATTTTCTGAAGCCAAGGGTAATGCACTGCTAAAAGAAAACTGAGATAATGCCAAACAAAGAGCATGTGTTCTCTACCTCTGTCTCTCGTGTTTATCTGCAATGTGTGTTCTCACGATAGGAATGTAGAACTTTTGTCAGAAGACAGGGAATGTCTTTTAAATGTGTTTGTTACGTTAACAAGCTATGCCACTATATCTGGAGATCAAAGAAGAAACACCAGTGGGGTATAATTGCTACAAAGACATCTTTAAGGACTCAAAGGTGATTTTTCAGGATTCAAGAAAAATAGATGTTGATATGTTTTCAGAAACCTTGTTGGTAAGCAGAGTTTATTTAATTTACTGTTAACCGTTTGTGTTTGGTATTTATTTGTTATAAAAATATTTATGCATTACTGTTAATCTGCAAAGAGGGTATTCATTATTTACTCAGTGTGGTAATGCGAGGTAGTGAGGTGGTGCTAGCTGTGCCAGGGGGAGTAGGGCAGTGCATGTGTAACATATGCCAGCCTAGCTAGCTGGAGTTTTGTAAAGAATTATGGCATTTGAATACCAACTGATTTGTACAGATGCTTGTGTTAAAATGTATCTGCAAAGTTGCTTGTGTTAAACATGTATCAACAGTGGGTTCTGCTGGAAAGAAAAGAAATATACTTGTATGTCAGATTCTTATAACTGATTATATATAATGGATCGACATTTCACCAAAACTCATATCACCGAACACAAATCACCGAAAGCACAGTTCACCTAAAATACAGTTCACCGAAACACATTTCACCGAAGTGGTATATGGCCTTGTCCCCACTGTAGTGCGACCCTGGAGTTGGTATATATAGTAGGGGGTGTGGAGGGCACTGCACCCCACATCGGGGGGTGTGGGGGGAGTCCCCCACATATTTAAAGTATATATCATGTTTGGATAAGAGTAATATATTGCACTTGCAGGTATGCATGTATATAGTTTCACACATTTAAAATATGTGGGGGGCGGTGCCCACACCCCCCCCCACTATATATATGCCAACTCCAGGGTCGCACTACAGTGAGGGCAAGGCCATATACCACTTTCGGTGAAATGTGTTTCGGTGAAATGTGTTTCCAGTGAATTGTGCTTTCGGTGAAAAGTGCATTTGGTGAAATGTCTTAGATATATATGTATAAATATTATTTATATATATATATATATATATATATATATATATATATATATATATATATATATATATATAAAACATTTAACAGAGGAAACTGGAAGGGAAGGGGAAGGGGTTAAGCTCAGCCAAGCTAACCTTAAGAAAATTAACCTGAAATTAAATGACTTGCTTTAAATATTTTATTTCACAGATCTGAATGCAGCCAGTGATGCAGTGTCTGTGAAAAGCCTTTTTGCAGGAAGGGTGGAAGTGTTGGATTTGTTTTATAGCTTCCAGATGCTGTATTAAGCCTTAGCAAAGTTCTGTGTGTGCATTGTGACACCTCTGTGCTAGTTCCTGGTGCAATTGCTAGTGAGGGTGTAGTGTAGGAACCACAGAGTCAGGTGACCAGATGTGATGTCGTTCTGTAGCCAGCACTAAAATTGTATTTGAATACTAGTGGGAGATGTGATATATGCACTTTGTTATTAGATCTGACAAGAGACACTCATCTACCTTCACAGGCCAGATATGGTTTGTGAACTACAACCTGTGAGCAAGCATCCCAAAACTTTAAAGGGGCTTTGGGAAGACCCACCATATTAGCCAGTCCAGATTACAGCAAACAATTTGTTGTACAGATGGGTGCTTCAAAACATTGGGGTGGGGGCTGTACTCTGTTTTCCTCAGAGGGAGAAGAGCACTTTGTTGTATATCTCAGCCATGGACTCCAAACCAGGGAGGAATGTTATGGAGGTGCAAAAAAAAGAATGTCCAGCCATAGTATGGACACTGCAAAAACTTCAGTCCTATCTGTATGCAAGGAAATTCACTGAGAGTTACAGACCACAATCCCTTAATATGGCTACATCAAGCCAGCCAGCAAAATGCCAAGTTATTAAGGTGGAGCCTAGGGTTGCAGGCATATGATATGACTGTGCAACACCATAGTGGGTTCAGCAGTGCCAATGTAGATGGGCTGTTGTGACAGGGTATGGGTTAATGGGTTCCCAGTCAGGTCCATTTGTCAAGCAATATTTCTCCAGGGTCACTTGAAAAGCTAGCTTGAGTCTTCAAAGGTGGAGAGATGTGTTGATGTTAGGTAGTACCAGCTGTGCCATGGGGAGTAGGGCAGTGCAGGTTTAACATATGCTCGCTGGAGTTTTCTAAAGAATTATATGACATTTGAGTACCATATTGATTTGTACAGATGCTTGTGTTAAAAATGTATGTGTAAAGTTGCTTGTGTTAAAAATGTATCAACAAATGGGCCCTGCTGGAAAGGAAAGAAAAGAAGTATACGTGTATGTCAGACTGTGTTGTTGTAATGGATTAAATGTATATAATTTAACGGAGGATACTGGAGGGAAAGGGGTTAAGTCCAACCCAGCTAACCTTAAGAAAAATAGCCTGAAATTAAATGACTTGGTTGAGGCCATAAAGATTTTGTCCCACACGTCTGAATGCAGCCAGGGACACAATGTCTGTGAAAAGTCTTTTTGCGGGAAGGGTGGAAGTGTTGGAATTGTTCTATAGCTTTCCAAATGCTTGTATTTAGCAAAGTTCTGTGTGTGTATTGTGAAACCTCTGTGCCACTTCCTGGCCCAGTTGCTAGTGAGGGGTAGTGTGGGAACCACAGAGTCAGGTTACCAGATGTGATAGTCGGCACTGAAATTGTATTTCAATACTCGTGGGGGATATGTTAGATGCACTTTGTTTTTAGACCTGACAAGAGACACTAATTTATCTTCATCCTGCCTTGCTTTAGTAAGTAACAAGGGAACAGTAATTCTTCAGTCAGTTAAGAAAATATAGGGAGATTAGCTACATATTTTATTCTGTATCTGTCTGAGTCTTTCTGTCTGTGTTTGTTTCCTGTAATTCAAACTCTGGTGTTTGTTGTAAATTAGATATTCAGTATTTTCATGTTTTCTATTACATTTATTATTAAATGTGTGTATACATTGGCTGGTCTTTTAGAAAATATTTAACTTTTGTGTAATTGCATTTATATATTTAGTGCCACTGTGGCTCCACATTCCTGAAGGTCTTCCTACTTGGTCAAACATTACCATTTGTATTAGTATTAATTTTACTAAGAGTAATTAGGTACCCTGGTAAGAGCCTTACAATAGCTGGCTTTGGGTGTTCTGGTGGCAGTGTATCTGCCTTATAGTCTTGGTGGAGGTGGCAAAGCAGGTAAGCTGTGCCAGCCTTTGCTAGGATTTGTGTGCATGTGCAAATAAAATCCTCAAAGAAAGTGTGTGTGTCAGCTGCTTTGAACAGGGACACTGAAAGCACTGATGTCACATAGAGGGTGGCAGAGGACTTGGCATAAAACACCCGGCTAAGGACTTAACTCTATAGCTGTGTCAGTGGGGAGTCTTATTTGGGGCCTGGAGACAAAGCCCAGCCCTAGGCTGGAGTGTGCATTCCCTGCATGCTCTTAAGCGAAATTGTACTTCATGCAGAGGGAATACTGTGTCTCTCTATCTTTTTCTCAGTAAACATTCCCCACTGGTGTCGGTGGTTAGGATTGAGGCTCCTTGATCACTGGCCCAGAGAAGGGATGCCACAGTTAGCACAACGTGTAGCATACTCCTTTACACAAGATTGCTCAAACCATCTACAAATGAAAGCAATATTAATTGGTGTATTTCATATTTGGCTTGTTTTTTCAGCAAATTCTTGAGCAGATTTCTGACTTTTTTTTTTTGAGTGGTGGCAGTTTTTTTTGAGTGGTGGCAGTTCTACACTGCAACAGGAAGAAAACATGGGGAATTGTAGAATTCTGCCAGCTTTGCCTTGGATATGTGTGTGTGTGTGTGTGTGTGTGTGTGTGTGTGTGTGTGTGTGTGTGTGTGTGTGTGTGTGTGTGTGTAATACCTTACTTGAAAGACAGTTAACGAGCTAATGTACAGTTGGAAGTTGTTGGTTCATAGAGACAGCAGTGAGATAATGGCCTGGGACTGCTGGGCTAAAGACTCAGCTTTGTAAATGGCCAGTGTTCAGTTCAGTCCGGGTGTGGAGGTTGGAAGTGTATACCCACGACTGTAGTGCATATTCCCCTTATGCTTTTGAAGACAGGGTATACTGTATGGCTTAATTTTTGAAATGGATTTCTGTGCACTTTCAAGCTATTGCTTCACCTTTTGGTAACAGTTGTGCCATGTCTCATACGGTTTTGATAGTAGTGGTGCCACTCAGTTTGCCACATATGTAACACTAGTATTTCTAATCTATAATACCTAAGTGTCATGAATACTACCCTAAAAAGTAGTCATTGTTTCAGTGGGACTAACTTGTTCAACAATGTGTAAAACAAATAAATAGTAAGTAAAAATAAATTTGTTGACCGGGTTAGTCCCACTAAGCCAGTGGCCTCTTTTCAGGGATGGTACAAGGTGGTATTCATACTGACTAGGGGAAATTTGGCCAGGTTGCCTGGGAACTTCCTCTTCTCTTTTCAGTAAGTGCCATGGGATTTTTTTCATTCCTCTGAGCTGCCACCAATGTGGTCTCAGTTTAACATCTGATCTGAAGGATAGAGTACTCAGGAGTGCAGCAACTTCTTTATGCTACACTTCAGTGTCAGCCATGGAAAAACAACTCTAACTACCTGATGTGGGAATAGAATCCCCAGCTTTCTGCACCATAGGCAAGAATGCTACCTGTTGAACTACTGAGACTACAGATTGTAAACAAAATAATAAGTATCTGTGACAGTAACCTTTCACAAGTATTTGTGTATATAACCACCTCAGGCATTTTTTTATATGTTTACTTTTTAAAAAACGCTATTTAAGTGCAGAGAAATAATCTGAGTCCAGAAAAAAAGCTGACCACTAAAAAGCTGAGTAAAAACAAATGCTGAGATTAATGGTGCCTCAAAAGAATGAGAGCAGAAAAAGAACACTGTTCTACAGTTGTAATCCCACCCCTCCAAAAAAAGTAAAAAAGGTCATCTTTCTCTGGCGTAGTAATCAAGTTTCTGGGCATTGTGTGCACCTTTTAGTCAACCAAATTAGTTCACCATCCAGTTATTCCAGTTTGGGTTGTGGAACACACATTAACTCTTTCTAACAGCCAGGTAAATGTCTCCAAATTTAAACTGTTTTTTTTTTTCTGACTTCCATTTGTTTCCTTAATTCTTTGCAGTTAAGAGCTCAGATACTTCAGTCTAACCATTGGTTAGCCTTCCAGTCCCCTTGGAACTCATAAAAATGTAAATGATCAGACCAGAATGCTGTAACTGCTTTATGGATGCTTGCATCAATACCCTTTTAGTAAGGATGGTGAGGATAAAACCAAAAATGGATTAAGATCTACAGTTCTGACGTAAAGGAAACCAATAAGTAGATGTGTTTTCTGTGGTGCATTATTAATGCTACTTCTGTTTTCAGACAACTCTTTGAAATAAATGGAGTGAAGCGAGTTTTCTTTGGACCTGACTTCATTACGGTTACCAAGGTACATTTTCGCGTGTCTTAAAATTACATGATTGCATTTATTAATTTTTTTTATCTGCATATTCACTTGAATTGATTTGTTTTCTCCTTGCTCACAGGAAGATAATTTTGACTGGGAAGATGTAAAGCCTCAACTGTTATCCTGCATTAAAGATTTCATTGAAAGTGGAGCAGTGATATCGGAAGAAGAGATAGCTGAGTATGATGGCTGTATGTATTTGTAGTTTCTATGGAATACACTTATGGTGCTTTAATTAGTGTGAGACATTGGATTTTAAAAACAGTAGGTAGGATGAAACTAACACATCAAACAATACATCAATGTAATGGTTGGGCTGACCAATCAGCGTGCACATTTTTGAATACTAATAAGCTGTGATTGTATGGTTATTTATGTAAAATGTTTTTATACATCACAAAGCTATTGATATATCACCCTTCCCATAGTACTAACACTGCATTTCTAACCTGTATAGATACAGTCAATAAAGCTAGAGATAACGGCAAACTAGTCTCCTCCTTATTTCTTAACCTGTATAGATACAGTCAATAAAGCTAGAGATAACGGCAAACTAGTCTCCTCCTTATTTCTAGACTTGTCTAAAGCCTTCAACACAGTTTGCCACAGCAATTTCTACTTCAAATACCCTCATTAGGTTTGTTTCCGCTCACCATTCTACAGTTCAGAAGCTACCTATCCAGTAGGTTTCAGTCAGTAAAATGGCACTGCACTCCCTCAATACCTCCCAGTCACCACAAGGCTCTATCCTTTAACATTCTCACCAACACCCTCCACACATCCACATAAGCCTCCCTAATACAGTATGCAGATGATTCCACCCTTATTTGCACATGGCACAACACTAAAAAATTACTCAGGAAGCTTTAACAGACACTGAAACATGCCTTTGTAACTCACAGTTCATGCTTAACCATAGAAAAACAAATTACTATTTTTTCACCCCAGTTTTTTTCTCATGAAAAAACAAAATTTAAAGTCCCCTCTCTCAGTAATACAGTTATTGAAGTCACTTCTTATAACAAATTATTAGGGATGATATTGGATGATGATCTTAAATTTGACCTGCACATTCAAAATTGCATAAGAAAAACTAAAAATGCTTTACAAGAGCCAAAGACTCTTACCAACGCAACTAAAGCTCCACTTGCCACTAATTATCACCCCCCCACACACACACACACTTCCTTGTGGCAATTCCATCCTTACTAACCTTTAGGCATTACAAAAATCAAAACCTGAACAATGCTATAACAAAGTTGCTAAATTTGAAGTAAATATCCCTGTCAGATCCCACCACTGTGTAGCACTAAAAAGGCTAAATTGGTTAAGTACCCCATCAGCTAACATATACTCAGCTTCTTGCCCCCTGTAAAATTATCATCATTCATCTGCTTGTCCAGCACTAAATAACATTCAGCACAGTTCTGTTCCCACTTGGTCATTATGATTCATAGACCAAAAACCCTTATCTTCCACAAACCTGTCAAATCTGCTGGACATTGTCTTTACTTGTGCCATGTTGCTAAGGCCTGGAACTCCGTACCTGTATACATCAGGTAAATACCCTCCTTCCCATCCTTCAAAACATTCTGAAACACTTCCTAGCCAGTAGCTGTCTCTGTCCTTGATCAACAGCAGGATAAACTATATCCCTAAATGTGAACAAGTCCCTATTCATACCTACATCTCCTTACTCTCCCTTCTTCACTCACTTTCGTACTTCTATCAATTTGTCTTCCCTGTTTTTCTCTCGCTTCATATTGCATTTCCTGTTTGTCTGTACTAACTTACCTTTAATTTCTCTGTAAGCTGTCTGAAATTTCTCTAAATATTAAGTTGTCATATCACTTGTATTTGTACCAATGTTTTCATGTTATATGTAATTTGATATAATTATTTAAATGGGTTCCTATTACCAGATCGCAGACGCAGTTTGTTGAATGCTTCTTGATCGAACTGACAAGAGCAAAAAGGCAAAATAACTAAGCGGCTTTTCAGCGAATTCTTTCCTTGGGAAAGAATTAGCTTGGCCACTTGTATTACTTTGCCGTTTTCGGCACTGTTGTGCGCTCTGAGTTTGTATATTTAAGTAGGGGGGGTGGGGGTCACAGCCCCCCCCCCACACATTATATAATGTTTTAAAGTATTTTTTTTTTTTTATTTCGGAAAAGCGATTTTTTTTTCCCTTGGAAAAAAAACGCTGTTCTGAGGTTTAGACATTGTAAGCTTTTGCTTACATGGGGTTGATTATTTACTGTTCGCTTTTGTAAGTGTGCAATAATATAATATAGACCCAGTTAAACTATAGTTGTTTTTTGTATTAATTTTGAAGATTTTAAAATTATCGCTCTTAAAATGTTTTGCAATACTTTGGAGCATTCTCCCCAGGCTTCTGCAGAAAATGGACTGCTATCGAGTTGGACTTTCTTGGTAATCAAAGATCAATAAATAAATACATACATGTGTGTGTGTGTGTGTGTGTGTGTGTGTGTGTGTGTGTGTGTGTGTGCGTGTATTTTTTTAACAGTACAGCAGGGTCACCAAGCCTAGAAAACGCACTGTGTGATGAACAGAACTTAACTTTCATGCTGTTCTTGGTGAAAAAACTTTACAACCTCTTACATCACTGCTGAGTACAATCACTTATACCACTATTGTGCTGTCTCAGGGAAGTCTTGCTCATTGACTTCTGGGTTCCTTCACAGAAAATCTGCATATCCTCCAGTGTTTTCTGAGTCGCTGTCTTGTTTGTTAACAAGCTGCTGAGAACTTGCTTTAGGAAAAGGATTCTCCCTAAATGAAGAGACCAACCACCCCCTGAGAGTCTGAACTAGTGCCCTCATTTTATGTGCAACATAATTCAAAAACAACAATCAAACAGACTCCTAGCAGCCTAATACAGCAAGACTTATGTCTTTATTAAATCAATGTTTGTATTTACTTTATACATTGAAAAAACAATTGTAATTCACAAATGACAGTTGTGTACACACACACTAAATACGTCACTGCTCACAATATTTGCATTCATGTGGATCCTTTATAATTTGATGACAGAGACGACAGCACCACATTTGACCTCCAGTTTGAAGCACTTGTTTTGGGTGGAGACAGACTGGTGTCTTGTATCGAGTCTAAACAGATGAAATGAAAGGACAGCAGAGCTTTACTAAATACCATACTGATCCCATTCCTGAAAAGATTTGAACCTATTTCCATGACTTCAGAACACTGATATGGTATCTGTTCTGGGTTTCTCATACCTGCAGTTTGCACCATTTCATTTCTCCACTACCTGAAATGGCCCTGACTTTTAGCCCAAGAAAATTTTGCTGAGGCAACCAAAACGGACACATGATGTTCGTGTTTCACTGTTGCAGTCATGACTGTAGGGTTCTCCCTTGCCGGCAGGCAGTCCTCTGTCGGCCAGAATCCCAAAGTCTGGGTCCGGCGTCGGCTGCTCAGCCATGCTCCCTGACGTCAGAGCGCCAAGAGTATAAAGCTGACAGCCGACGCCATGTTCCCCAGTCTTTCTTGCCATGCGGTGATAGCAGTTCGCATTTGCCGGTCGGCTGACTCCTGACAATTTTTTCTAAATGTACTTTGGTCCAAAGACGACTTCTCCTTCTCAAAGCTAAGTACCCCGTTGGGGAAACTTTTTCTTGCTCCAGTCCGATGTCAGAAAAAGTTAATAATTGTATTTCTTGTGGGAAGCAAATACTTCATAAGGATTTTCATTCTTACTGTATTCCTTGCTTAGGCCCTGACCACGACGTAGCTAGTTGTCGGTTTTGTGCTAGATTCAATCAACGTACGATTAAACGAAGGTACGATTTTGCATTTCATTACTTCGGTAGGCGTTTTAATTACAGAATGTCATCTGATTCGGTTCTGGAGTTCACAAACGATGCAAGGATAAAGACAGGCCTCCAAGGTCCAAATCGGACGATATTGTACAAGCAGAGCCAGCTTCAGGTTCGGCCGCCGTCAGTGAGGCACTTTTACAGCCCCTGTCGTCAGCCATTTCGGAACCGATGGCCAAAACGGACTCCCACGAGGAGCCAACTAGGCCTTTGAATATTTCTATTGCAGGACCTTTGGACAACGCTCCTTCGGATGGGTCCGGAGCCGCTGTGCAGGTATCGGCTTCCGAAGGGGTTTTCAGGCCTACTCATCTTCTGATAAAGGCAAAGCCAAAGACAAAGCCAAAGACTCCTTCCAAATCAAAGACTGCAGCCCAGGCCTCTTCTGATCCGGCACCCAAGTCTCAGAAACAATTACTTAAGATGGCGGAGGACTTGCTTACTATGATTAGGGGTTCACATCCCCCTCCAGATAAAAGGCCAAGGCAGGAAGTGTATTATGACTCCTCTGATCAGGCTTCTGTTTCTTCAGTTTCTTCTTCTGACCAGGAATATTCTTTCCCTCCTTATGAGGATTCTGATGCTGAGGAATCCATTCCTTCAACTTCTCCCCCTGAGGATTTCTCTTTTGGGGAAACTTTACATGAAATGAGGGAACATTTTCACTGGGAAGGACAGGAGTACTCGGAATCTAAGAAAAGACTTAGGGATTTTCTTCTTCTTCCCCAACATAGACCCCTGGCTATCCCTCCTATTTTGGATATTGTGGATGATGCTTTTTCGGAGGTTAACTTAACTCCAGACTCTTTTCCTCCAGCTCCTGTTAAGCCAGACAGATATTATAGGGTTCCTAATTCCCAACAGTTTTTATACAAGAACCCTTCTGCTGATCCTGAAACCATTTCTCAGGGCCCTAAGTGGGTTAAGGCCGCTACTGCTAAAAACCCCATTGTCAATTTCATATGCTGAAATACCAGCAATTTCTTCTGTCTGTTTTGAAACAAAAGCTAACTTCCATTTCCGCCTGTGCAGAGGATAAAGAATTGCATGATTTAATGCATGCCACTGAACAAGTTGGGAAGCATGGTTTACACTGTGGATTTGATGCCTTGGAGGCTTCTTGTAGGGCTGCTGCCTCTGGTACAGTCATTAGAAGGCATGCTTGGTAAAAGGAACAAAACTTGCCAGATCAAGTAAAAGCTAAGTTATTGGATGCTCCTGTTGAGCATAATGTTTTGTTTGGTCCTAAGGCTGAAGATGTGATTAAGAAGATGGAGGACAAGGCAAAATCCATGCAAACGGTTAAAGATTTCTTGCAAGTACAGCCACCCAGATTTAGTAGGAATTGGCCTACTAAAAATTGGTCCTTTCCCAATTCAGACAGGCCTCAGAGGGGTAGACACAGACGCTCCCGAGGAAGGCCTCAAACGCAAGCCTCTTATAGACCAAGACAGTGGGCTGCTTCCACCCCTAGGGGAGGAGAGGACAGGTCGCAAGCTCATAGGAAACAGGCTCAATGACTCCCTCGGTTGGGCTGCAGGAACTTCTTGCCTGGAAGCCCCTCTCGGAGGAAAACTTTCTCTTTTTCACCGAAATTGGACTCGTATAACCCAAGACAAGTGGGTTCTGGATGTGGTTTCAAGAGGTTACAAATTCCATTTTCATACCCTACCAAGACCAAGCGGATGGCCGGATCTTCCAAAACATCAATGTTAGAGGCCTTAAACCAGGTGGAAACTCTCTTGGCTATGAAAGTCATAGAACTGGTTCCACTTTCAGAGATGGGACGAGGTTTTTACTCGAGGCTCTTTCTAGTCCCCAGAAAGCAAAATTCATGGAGACCCATTCTGGATCTGTCAGTCTTGAACACTTTTCTCGAAATACCAAAATTCAAGATGCTTACTCTGCAGCAGCTACTTCCAGTGCTGACCAAAAATGCATGGATGGTAACTCTGGATTTAAAGGTGGCATATTTACACATTCCCATCAGGCAGGAATGCAGAAAATACCTCAGGTTCAAGGCCGAATCGAGGCACTATCAATTCTCTGCACTGCCCTTTAGATTGTCTACTGCACCCAGGGTCTTCACCAAATGCCTGGCTCCAGTAGTAGCTTATTGCAGACTCAAGGGAATTCATATTTACCCTTATCTGGACGACTGTCTTATTCAGGCAGACAGCAAGGATGTCTTACTCCAGCATCTAGAATTTGTTCAAAATCTTCTCAAGTTCCTGGGATTCACTGTAAACATAAAAAAGTCAAATTTGATACCCTCACAACAGATAACTTTTCTGGATGCTCTTCTAAACACAACAACCCAGATGGCATTTCTGACATCCGAAAAACAATTACAGCTGGCTTCAACTTTCAAAACCTTGGCAACTTTAACTCGGCTATCTGCAAGGAAATTCCTGCAGGCTTTGGGTTACATGGCCTCCTGCATCCTTCTCGTACCTTATGCAAGACTACATATGAGGAAAATACAGTGGTACCTAAAAAGTGTGTGGTCTCAGCATTGCCACAGTTTAGACATACAGATCACCGTCCTGCCTTGTCTTCAAAAGGAATTCCTTTGGTGGTCCAAGGCATGTACTCTAAACATAGGATAACCTTTCAGTCTGCCTCCAGCCACTCAGATACTAACCACGGACGCTTCAGATTATGCATGGGGAGCCCATTTTCAGAGCAACTGTCTGCAGGGTCTTTGGACAAAGGATCAGAAGCACCTGCATATCAATTTAAAGGAAATGTTAGCCCAGAAAGCTCTATTGGCCTTCAGGGATCTTCTACAACCAGGACAACTACTGATACGGACAGACAACACCACAGTTATGTGGTACATAAACAAGCAAGGGGGATCTCATTACTATCCCCTTTGCAGACTAGCCATGGATCTATAGAACACAGCTCTAGCTTGCAAACTGGACCTTCAAGCTCAGTTTCTACCAGGGAAGCAAAACTTCCTGGCAGACAGTCTGAGCAGAAACCTGTCGGACCCACACGAATGGATGCTGGATACCGAAATATTCAGGATGATTACAGCAGTCTGGGGATGCCCTCACATAGACCTCTTTGCATCCCACCTCAATCATCAACTACAGATTTTTTGCACCAGGACATTCCACGAACTAGCTTGGAAAGTGGATGCACTATCATTCAGTTGGAGAAACCTCTCTGGGTATGCCTTCCCGCCTCTACCTCTTCTTCCACGGGTGTTATTAAAGATCAAACAGGACAAGCCCAAGATGATAATTTTGCTGGCCACAAATTGTCCTCGACAGTTTTGGTACCCATCACTGAAAAACCTTTGTCTGGAGCCCCCTTGGGTATTACCACAGATTCCGAACCTTCTGTCCCAACGCCAGGGTCAGGTTCTGCACTCCATGTCCAAACTCTCAGCCTGGTGGCCTGGTTAATCCATGGTCTTTGATTCATTCTTTTCTACCCAAGCAGGTTATGGATGTCATTTTAGAAGCCAGACGTCCTAGCACTAGAAAATCTTATGCAGGAAAATGGAAAAGATTTTGCTCCTGGATGCAGGCTCAGGATTCAGATCCTCTTATTCCTAACATTCCTCTGATTTTACGTTACCTGACGGATCTCTTACATAAGGGTCTCTCTTTCTCTTCCATAAAGATCCATGCCTCTGCTATTTCTGCTCATTATAGTACAGACCCTCCAATCTTTTCCCATCAGCTCATGAGACAGTTTCTCAGAGGAGCGAAGAACTTAAGGCCCCCTAGATCTCCTCCCATCCCTGCTTGAGATCTCAACTATGTTTTGGAAAAACTCACCTTACCTCCTTTTGAGTCTGCTGCCACATCTGACATCAAGTTTCTATCTTGGAAGACAGCCATTCTGTTAGCTCTTACCTCTGCCAGGAGAGTTTCGGAGTTGCAAGCTTTCATGGCTGTGGAACCTTATATTATTTTTCATCAAGGCAGGGTGTCTTTAAGAACTAATCCTACTTTCATGCCTAAGGTGGTTTTCAAAGGGGCTTTAAATCAAACTATTCACTTGCCAACTTTTTTCCCCAGTCCTCAAAATAAGGGGGAAAGGATCTTGCATTCCTTGGATGTACACAGACAACTATGTTTTTACCTGGACAGAGCCAAGGACATTAGGAAATCAGAGCAATTGTTTGTTTCTTATGCTTCAAGTTCCCAAGGTAAAGCCATTTCAAAACAGACCATTTCTAAATGGATTGCTCATGGAATCAGATTTTGCTATTCACACTATGGAAAGCAAATCCCAGGGAGTATAAGGACTCACTCTACCAGAGCTGCTGCCACTTCAGCTGCCTTCCTCAGGGGAGTTCCTACCAAAGACATTTTGGAAGCTGCTACTTGGAGTTCAGTGCATACTTTTTCCAAGCACTGCAATCTCCCTCTCTACTCTTAAGTCTAGGGCAGGCTTTGCTTCTGCTGTTTTGCAGGGCCTTTTAGCCGCCCCCTCTACTTTATGACCACCTCCCTTTTATTCTGCTTTGGGATTCAACCCTACAGTCATGACTGCAACAGTGAAACACGATGAACATAGTACAGTTGTGTACACTTACCATAAATGTAGATGTTCGAGTGTCTTCACTGTTGCAGTCTGGGTTACCCTCCCTCCTGTCCCCTCTTATTTTTTCTTTTGTGTGGCTCCCTTCTTCACCCTTCTTTTGAGGTGCATTTGCAAAGGGTATGGGATCTTACTCATTTTGGAACACCTGACATCTGGGGCAAGAAAAACTGGAGAACATGGCGTCGGCTGCCAGCTTTGTACTCCTGGTGCTCTGACGTCAGGGAGCATGGCTGAGCAGCCGACGCCGGACCCAGATTTTGGGATTCTGGCCGACCGAGGACTGTCTGCCGGCAAGGGAGTACCCTACAGTCATGACTGCAACAGTGAAGACACTCGAACATCTACATTTATGGTAAGTGTACACAACTGTACTATCTTCAGCATTAAATTCCATAGTCTCCGTTTCATTTCTTCAGCTACTTTTATGAAGCAAAACTGTTTTAACTAATACAGCAGAGTTTCTCTCTGCTCTTTTAAATCGACACCAGTACTTCCTTGGCTAATACAACAAGAGTTCCTCTCTGTTCTTAAAGAAATGCTTTTATTTAAAGAGCCACTATTGGCAAATGATGAAAAACATGTTTTTATCCCCCCAAAGATGCCTGCAGCAAAATAAGTACTCATTTCTAATTTTATTTTATTTTTTATCCTTGTCTGTCCTCATGCGGGCAGACATCCTGATTCCTTTGGAAGGCTAACTCTGTCCCATAGTGCACTATGAGAGCACAGATTGTCAGAATAAGTAGCCCTACTATTTGTTGTCAGACTAGACTTCTATTCACTTAGAATGGAACACCTGAAAAAACTGCCAAGTTTGACAGTCTGCAGATCATGTGTCATTGACTAGTCTGCACTGAGTTTTACAAATGCTTTTTCCTGCTGATGTACTGCACATTCTCTGAGAGAAGCCATCAAACAAATCACAGCTTGGTGTGCCACTAAAGTTGCCCCCGCATAGGTTCATATGTAGGTACTAGGCTATCGGCCCAAGGGCCTACGTAAGCCTAGCCAGCAAGGTTCCATAGCTTACGCCACACAAGAAAGTTATTTTCCTGTGCCACTGTCCAGCAGAGACACAGAAGTGATTCCCGGGGTGTATTTCCCATCCACTCATCAAGAATTTCTTGAAGAGTGCTAATGAAGAACTTTGCTTGACATAGATGGGTAGCTTGTTCCAGTGTATAGGAAGTCTCTGGGACAGGAATCTATCCCTCCAGCGTGTCCTGTTTGTTGTGGTGACAAGGTTTAGGTCCCTAGAGCGTGTAGCTCGGAGGGATTGAGATTTCTTTAGGTGTAGCATGCCCAACAGCTCTGGGTTTTTACATAGCTTTATATGTTAGGCAGAGATCGCCTCTGAATAACATTTCCCTGGAATTATTTCTAGGGAAAAAAATTAATCCAGAGTTTAGGCAAATCTATCTTAAAATGTGCACAGTGAAATATTCAGTTTGAATTGCATTTGACCATTCACATGGTTATCTTTGTTGTAGTGTAACCTGAACTATGGTATTTAATGCCAAGCTTTATGCAACAATGAAACAGATGTTCTTCGTGTTTCACTGTTGCAGTCATCACATTTGGGTTATCTGCTTGCAGGTAGCCCTCAGCCAGCCTGAATACCAAAGTCTTTGGATTTCTGTGTCGGATGCTGTTGCTTCTTCCATGACGTCAAGTTGTCAGGGGTATAAAACATGCAGTCGATGCCATTACCTCAGTCTTTCTTGCCGTGCGGTGCCCAAAGCAGAAGCAGTTCACAAGTGCCGGTCAACCGACCCCTGAAATTTTCATTTCTCGAGTTTCAGACCTGAAGTCTTCAAAAAGATAAGTACTCCATTGGGGATCCTTTTTTCTTGCTCTAACTGATGTCAGAAAAAATTAACAATTGTCTTGCTTGTGGAAAGCAAATACCTCATAGAGATTTTCATTCTTACTGTGTCACCTGTTTAGGCCCAGACCACGACATCCCTCGCTGTCAGTTTTGTGCCTTGTTCAACACCCAAACTATTCGTCTGGCTATTTTTGTAGCTAAATACTTTCGATTGCGATCTCCATACTCCTAAATGGCTTTGTTAAGCCATCCGACTACCGATCTTCCAAAAAAATGCAAGGATAAATTCAGAGACAGACCGCATAGGTCCAAAACTGCTGACGATGCTTCCTTTAAGCTAGTCACCAGTCCGGTACTCAGTGAGGCACTTTCGCAGCCTCTGATACCCACTACTACAGATTCCCAGGCCTCTACTGAGACCCATTCGGAGTCCAGTATGCCACAAGATGCTTCTTAGACTATGGAACCTGTGGATGTCTCTACCTTGGATGGGTCCGGAGCCACTGTGCAGGCACCGGCTTCTGAGGGTGTATTCAGACGTACCAATTTTCATATTAAACCAACAACTTCATTTCAAGCTAAGAATACCGAATTCCTCCAGCCTAAAGCTCGCACTATGCCTGTAAAACCGACGACCAAAGTGCATTCTTAGGCCCATATGCCTCAAAAACAAATGATTAGAATGATACCTTATTACCTTAATTAGGAGAAGCCAGCCTTCCCCCTCTAAGAGACCTAGAACTGAGTTTCTTTGTGATTCTTCTGATCAGGAATCTGATATCTCTGTTCCTTCTGACTACCAGGATTAACCCTGATCTACTTATGAGGATTCTGATGCAGATTATTCCATTCCCTCTGCTTCCCCTCCAGAAGATTTTTCTTCTGGTGAAACCTTGCATACCCTTGGGGAGCATTTCCGCTGGGAAAGCCATGATTTTTCTCAGTCCAAAAAGAGACTTAGGGAATTTTTAAACCTGCCTCAACACAGGCCTCTAGCTATCCCTCCTGTTCTGGAGATTGTAGATGTTTTCTTGGAATCCAGCCTTACCCCAGACACTTTACCTCCAGCTCCCAGGAAACCTGACAGGTACTACAGAGTACATGACTCTCACAAATTCCTCTTCAAGAATCCTGCTGCAGACCCAGAGACCATTTCCCAAGGACCAAAAGGCATTAAGGCTACTACTGCCAAAAATCCTATCCCTTCAGATAGGGACGCTAGAGCTTTAGACAGATGGGGTAAGAAGGTATACACTTCTGCTACTTTGGCCATTAGAGCTTAAAATTGCCAGTTTCATATGTTAAAGTATCAGCAGCATATTATGGGATTAATTAAACAGAAAATGATGTTGATTTCCCGACTGTGCTGAACTCAAAGATTTACAAGAGTTAATGCATTCTGCTGACCAAGTTGGTAAACATACTTTGCAATGTGGGTTTGATGCTTTAGAAGCATCTTGCAGGGCTGCTGTTACTGGGTCTCTACTTGGAAGGCATGCTTGGCTTAAGGAACAAAACTTGCCAGATCATGCTAAAGCTAAGTTACTGGATGCACCCTTAAACCAAGAGCGCCTTTTTGGCAACAAAGCAGAAGGAAGTCCTCAAAAGGATGGAGGAAAAAGCTAAATTTATGCAAACTATATTTCTTACAAGTACAGCCACCTAGATTCAGTAGGCATTGGCCTTCAAAGAACTGGTCCTTTCCAGTCCCTTCCAGGCCTTCTCAGTCCAAACTCAGGAGCAGCAGACCACCAAGACTTCAAACTCAGGCTATGCACAGATTTAAGCAGTGGCGGGCTCCTACTTCCAAAGCAGGGAGTAGTAAGCCACCCCTATGAAAAAATGCCACAATGACTTATCCTTAACTCTTCCAAACCTTGCTCAACTACTTGCTCCCTTAGGGGGAAAGCTTGCCCTGCATGCAAAAAACTGGGTTCTCATTACCCAAGACAAATGTGTTTTAAACATAGTCTCCCTAGGGTACAGATTCCACTTCCACTCACTCCCAACCCCAAGTGGATGGCCAGACCTCCCCCCAAACCAGTGGGCGGATGCCCAGAAACAAGTGCTCTCTCTCCTCAGTATCAGGGCTATTCATCCTGCCCCAGCAGAACAAAGGGGACAAGGATTTTATTCAAGACTGTTCCTGGTTCCCAGAAAAGAAAACCCCTGGCGTCCTATCATGGGCCTGTCTATTCTCAACACCTTTCTGGTGGTTCCAAAATTCAAAATGCTAACTCTGCAACAGCTTCTTCTATGCTAGCCAAGGATGCCTGGCTGGCAACCCTAGATTTCAAAGAAGCTTACCTGCACATCCCAATAAGGGAATCCTGCAGAAAATACCTACACTTCAGGGCAGGCTCCATCCACTATCAGATGTTCCATCTTGTTTCACTGTTGCAGTCATGACTGTAGGGTTCTCCCCTGCCGGCAGGCAGTCCTCGGTCGGCCAGAATCCCAAAGTCTGGGTCCAGCGTCGGCTGTTCAACCATGCTCCCTGACGTCAGAGCACCAGGAGTACAAAGCTGACAGCCAACGCCATCTTCTCCAGTCTTTCTTGCCGTGTGGTGAAAGCAGTTCGCAAGTGCCGGTCGGCTGACTCCTGACGTTTTTTCTGATAAACTTCAGTCCGAAGACTTTCTTCTCCACTCAAAGCTAAGTACCCCGTTGGGGAAACTTTTTCTTGCTCCAGTCCGATGTCAGAAAAAGTTAATAATTGTATTTCATGTGGGAAGCAAATACCTCATAAGGATTTTCATTCTTACTGTATTCCTTGCTTAGGCCCTGACCACGACATAGCTAGTTGTCGGTTTTGTGCTAGATTCAATCAACGTACAATTAAACAAAGGTACGATTTTGCTTTTCATTACTTCGGTAGGCGCTTTAACTACAAAATGTCGTCGGATACGGTTCCGGCTACCGGAGTTCACAAACGTCGCAAGGATAAAGACAGGCCTCCGAGGTCCAAATCTGATGATAGCACAAGCGGAGCCAGCTTCAGGTTCGGCCGTCGTCAGTGAGGCGCTTTTGCAGCCCTTGTTGTCGGCCATTTCAGAACCGATGGCTGAAATGGACTCTCATGAGGAGCCAACCAGGCCTTTAAATATTTCTATTGCAGGACCTTCGGACAATGCTCCTTCGGATGGGTCCGAAGCCGCTGTGCAGGTACCGGCTTCCGAAGGGGTTTTCAGGCCTACTCAGCTTCTAATAAAGGCAAAGCCAAAGACAAAGGCAAAGACTCCTTCTAAATCAAAGACTGTAACACAGGCCTCTTCTGAACCGGCTCCCAAGTCACAGAAACAGTTACTCAAGATGGCGGAGGATTTACTTACTATGATTAGGGGTTCACATCCCCCTCCAGATAAAAGGCCAAGGCAGGATGTTTATTATGATTCCTCTGATCAAGCTTCTGTTTCTTCAGTTTCTTCTTCTGACCAGGAATATTCTTTCCCTCCTTATGAGGATTCTGATGCTGAGGAATCCATTCCTTCAGCTTCTCCCCCTGAGGATTTCTCTTTTGGGGAAACTTTGCATGAAATGAGGGAACGTTTCCAAAGGGAAGGTCAGGAGTATTCGGAATCTAAGAAAAGACTAAGGGATTTTCTTCTTCTCCCCCAACATAGACCCCTGGCTATTCCTCCTGTTTTGGATATTGTGGATGATGCTTTTTCGGAGGCTAACTTAACCCCTGATTATTTTCCTCCTGCTCCTGTTAAGCCTGATAGATATTACAGAGTTCCTGATTCCCACCAGTTTTTATACAAGAACCCTACTGCTGACCCTGAAACCATTTCTCAGGGTCCTAAGGGAGTTAAGGCCGCTTCTGCTAAAAACCCCATTCCCACTGAGAAGGATTCTAGATCTTTAGAAAGATGGGGCAAAAAAGTGTACACTTCTGCTACTTTGTCCATTAGGGCTTTAAACTGTCAGTTTCATATGCTGAAATACCAGCAATTTCTCTTGTCTGTTTTAAAACAAAAGCTTACTTCCATTTCTGCCTGTGCAGATGATAAGGAATTACATGACTTATTGCATGCCACTGAACAAGTTGGGAAGCATGGTTTACACTGTGGATTTGATGCCTTGGAGGCTTCTTGTAGGGTTGCTGCCTCCGGCACAGTCATTAGAAGGCATGCATGGCTAAAGGAACAAAATTTGCCAGAACAAGTAAAAGCTAAATTATTGGATGCTCCTGTTCAGCATAATGTTTTGTTTGGATCAAAAGCTGAAGAGGTGATTAAAAAGATGGAGGATAAGGCGAAATCCATGCAAACGGTTAAAGATTTCTTACAAGTACAGCCACCAAGATTTAGCAGGAATTGTCCTTCTAAAAATTGGTCCTTTCCCACTTCAGACAGGCCTCAGAGGGGTAGATATAGACGCTCCAGAGGAAGGCCTTAAACACAAGCTTCTTATAGACCAAGACAGTGGACTGCTTCCACCCCTAGGGGAGGAGAGGACAGGTCACAAACTCATAGGAAACAAACTCAATGACTCCCTCGGTTGGGCTGCAGGAACTTCTTCCCTGGAAGCCCCTCTCGGAGGAAAACTCTCTCTTTTTTATCAAAATTGGACTCCTATAACCCAAGACAAGTGGGTTCTGGATGTGGTTTTAAGAGGTTACAAATTCCATTTTCATACCCTGCCAAGGCCAAGCGGATGGCCAGACCTTCCAAAACATCAATGGACAGAGGCCTTAAACCAGATGGAAGCTCTTTTGGCTATGAAAGCCATAGAACTGGTTCCACTTTCAGAGATGGGACAAGGTTTTTACTCAAGGCTTTTTGTAGTCCCCAGGAAGCAAAACACATGGAGACCCATTCTGGATCTGTCAGTCTTGAACACCTTTCTAGAGATTCCAAAATTCAAGATGTTTACTCTACAGCAGCTACTTCCAATGCTGTCCAAAGATGCATGGATGGTAACTTTGGATTTAAAGGAGGCATATTTACACATTCCCATCAGGCAGGAACGCAGAAAATACCTCCGGTTCAAGGCCGGATCGAGGCACTTTCAATTCTCTGCGCTGCCCTTTGGATTGTCTACTGCGCCCAGGGTCGTCTTCAAGTGCCTGGCTCCAGTAGTAGCTTACTGCAGACTCAAGGGAATTCAAATTTATCCTTATCTGGACGATTGTCTAATTTAGGCAGACAGCAAGGATGTCTTACTCCAGCATCTAGAATTTGTACAGAACCTCCTCAAGTTCCTGGGATTCTCTGTAAACAAACATAAAAAAGTCAAATTTGACACCCTCACAACAGATAACTTTTCTGGGTGCTCTTCTAAACACCACAACCCAGATGGCATTTCTGACATCCGAAAAAGAATTACAGCTGACTTCAACTTTCAAGACCTTGGCAACTTTAACTCAGGTATTTGCAAGGAGATTCCTGCAGGCTTTGGGTTACATGGCCTCCTGCATCCTTCTCATACCATATGCAAGACTACACATGAGGAAAATACAGTGGTACCTAAAAAGTGTATGGTCTCAGCATTGCCACAGTTTAGACATACTGATCTCCATCCTGCCTTGCCTTCAAAAGGAATTTCTTTGGTGGTCCAAGGCATGTACTCTAAACAAAGGGAAACCCTTCTGTCTGCCTCCTGCCACTCAGATTCTAACCACGGACGCCTCGGATTATGCTTGGGGAGCCCATTTTCAGGGCAACGGTCTGCAGGGCCTTTGGACAAAGGATCAGAAGCACCTGCATATCAATTTAAAGGAAATGTTAGCCATTCAGAAAGCTCTAATGGCCTTCAGGAATCTTCTACAACCAGGACAACTACTAATACGGACAGACAACACCACAGTTATGTGGTACATAAACAAGCAAGGGGGATCTCATTCCTACCCCCTTTGCAGAATAGCCATGGATCTATGGAACACAGCTCTAGCTTGCAATCTGGACCTTCAGGCTCAGTTTCTGCCAGGGAAGCAAAACTTCCTGGCAGACAGTCTGAGCAGAAACCTTTCGGATCCACACGAGTGGATGCTGGACACCAAAATATTCAGGATGATAACAGCAGTCTGGGGATGTCCTCACATAGACCTCTTTGCATCCCATCTCAATCATCAACTTCAGAATTTTTGCACCAGGACTTTCCACAAAGAAGCTTGGAAAGTGGATGCCCTATCATTCAGTTGGAGGAACCTCTCGGGATATGCTTTTCCGCCTCTTCCTCTTCTTCCACGGGTATTATTAAAGATAAAACAAGACAAGCCCAAGATGATAATCTTGCTAGCCCCAAATTGGCCTCGACAGGTTTGGTACCCAACTCTAAAAAACCTATGTCTGGAGCCCCCTTGGGTTTTACCTCTGTTTCCGAACCTTCTGTCCCAACATCAGGGTCAGGTTCTACACTCTCATGTCAGAACTGTCAGCCTGGTGGCCTGGTTAATCCAGGGCCTTTGATTTCTTCTTTCCTACCCAAGCAGGTTATGGATGTCATTTTAGAAGCCAGACGTCCTAGCACTAGAAAATCTTATGCGATTTTGTTCCTGGATGCAGGCTCAGGATTCTGATCCTCTTCTTCCGAACATTCCTTTAATTTTACTTTACTTGACAGATCTCTTACATAAGGGTCTCTCTTTCTCTTCCATTAAGATACATGCCTCTGCTATTTCTGCTCATTATAATACAGACCCTCCAATCTTTTCCCACCAGCTCATGAGACAGTTTCTTAGAGGAGCCAAGAACTTAAGACCTCCTAGATCTCCTCCCATTCCTGCTTGGGATCTCAACTATGTTTTGGAAAAACTAACCTTGCCTCCTTTTGAGCCTGCTGCCTCTTCTGACATCAAGTTTTTATCTTGGAAGACAGCTATCCTGTTAGCCCTAACCTCTGCCAGGAGAGTTTCAGAGTTACAAGCTCTTATGGCTGTGGAACCTTATATTATTTTTCATTAAGACAGGGTGTCTTTGAGGACTAATCCTACCTTCATGCCGAAGGTGGTTTCCAAAGTGGCTTTAAATCAAGCTATCCACTTGCCAACTTTTTTCCCCACTCCTCAAAATAAAGGGGAAAGGATCTTACATTCCTTGGATGTACACAGACAACTATGTTTGTACCTGGACAGAACCAAGGACATCAGAAAATCAGAACAATTGCTTGTTTCTTATGCTTCAAGTTCCCAAGGTAAAGCCATTTCAAAACAGACTATTTCTAAATGGATTGCTCATGGAATCAAATTTTGTTATTCACACCATGGAAAGCAAATCCCAGGGAGTATATGGACTCATTCCACCAGAGCTGCTGCCACTTCTGCGGCCTTCCTCAGGGGAGTTCCTACCAAAGACATTTTGGAAGCTGCAACTTGGAGTTCAGTGCATACGTTTTCTAAGCACTACAATCTACCTCTCTACTCTAAGTCTAGGGCAGGCTTTGCCTCTGCAGTCTTGCACGGCCTTTTAGCCGCCCCTTCTTCTTTATGACCACCTCCCTTTCTTTCAGCTTTGGGATTCTACCCTACAGTCATGACTGCAACAGTGAAACACGATGAACATAGTACAGTTGTGTACACCTACCATAAATGTAGATGTTCGAGTGTCTTCACTGTTGCAGTCTGGGTTTCCCTCCCTCCTGTCCCCTCTTATTTTTACTTTTGTGTGGTTCCTTTTTTCACCATTCTTCTTAGGTGTATTTGCAAAGGATATGGGACCTTTCTCATTTTGGGACTCCTGACATATGGGGCAAGAAAAACTGGAGAAGATGGCGTCGGCTGTCAGCTTTGTACTCCTGGCGCTCTGACATCAGGGAGCATGGTTGAACAGCCGACGCCGGACCCAGACTGGGATTCTGGCCGACTGAGGACTGCCTGCCGGCAGGGGAGAACCCTACAGTCATGACTGCAACAGTGAAGACACTCTAACATCTACATTTATGGTAGGTGTACACAACTGTACTTTCTCTGCACATCCCCTTGGCTTATCTACTGCGTCCAGGGTATTCACAAAGTTTCTAGCTCCAGCCATTGCATTTTGCAGGCAGAGAAATATTCAGATTTACCCATACATGGACGATTGCCTGATTCAGGCAGAGAGTCAGGACTTGCTATTACAACACCTGACATTTGTAAAGAGACTTCAAACTTCACTGGGGTGCACCATCAACGAGAAGAAATCACACCTATTCCCCTGCCAACAGATTGTATTCCTGGGAGCAAGCTTGAACGCAACTTCCCAGATGGCATTCCTCACTCCAGAGAAACAAGTTTTTTTGACAACCTACTTCAAACTACTGGCTACAAAAACCCAGCTATCTGCAAGGAAAATCCTGCAAGCCCTGGGGTTCATGGCCTCTTGCATTCTGTTAATTCCATGTGCAAGACTGCATATGAGAAAACTTCAATGGTATCTAAAAAGTCTATGGTGTCAACATTCTCAAGACCTGGAAACAATGATTCCTATCATTCCTTGTCTAAGGGCAGAGTTCCTTTGGTGGGCAGAGGCCTGCTACCATAACAAGGGACTCCTTCACTCTACCACCTGTCTCCCAAACCCTAACAACAGACACATCAGACTATGTATGGGTGGCTCACGTGGCAGGGCAGTGCATTCAGGGCAAATGGAACCCAAAACAGATGCACCTGCATATCAATCAAAAAGAAATGTTAGCTGTACAGAATGCTCTGATAGCCTTCAAAGACCTTATTTTTCTAGGACAACTATTGGTAAAGACGGACAACACCACAGTTATGTGGTACATAAACAAGCAGGGGGGAACCCATTCCTACCCACTCTGCAAACTAGTCATGGCTCTGTGGAACACAGCTTTGAGCTACCAAGTGAACCTGCAAACTCAATTACTGCCAGGCAAACCAAATTCACTGGCAGACAACTTAAGCAGAAATCTCATGGACCCACACGAATGGAAACTGGAACCCAAAATATTCAAGCTCTTGAGGAACAGATGGGGGACTCCAGAAGTATACCTGTTTGCCTCCCCTCAAAACTACCATTTGAGCAAATTCTGCACCAGAACTCCCCACAGTCAAGCTTGGAAAGTGGATGCCCTGTCCTTTACCTGGGAAAGCCTCTCAATTTATGCATTTTCCCCCTCTGCACCTCCTCTCAAAGGTTCTACTAAAGATCAAACAGGACAATCCAAGGACAATCTTGATTGCCCCCAGACTGGCCACGCCAGCACTGGGTACCCCCTTTTGTGCAGTCTGACAGTGCTGCAACCATGGCACCTGCCTCAGACGGGCCAGATTCTGCACCCTCAACTTCAAACCTGAACCTTGCAGCCTGGCTAATTCCCTGAGCTCACCTCTAGCAACCCTCAGTCAGCAGGTGCTGGATGTTATTCTTGAGGCAAGGAGACCTAGTACTTGAAAATCCTATTCAGAAAAGTGGAAAAGATACTGTTCCTGGAGCCAGGCTCAGGGATAGGCACAACAGTGCCCAACTTAACTCATATTTTGATTATTTATTTATGATTTAAATTTAACAGAAATGCTCCACAAGGGCCTGTCTTTCTCTTCAATTAAGATTCATGCCTCTGCCATATCAGCACATTATAATACTGAGCCACCCCTCTTCTCTTATCTCCTGCTAAGACAATTCCTTAGAGGGGCCAAAGATTTAAGACCCCCCAGGAGAGCTCCCACTCCAGCCTGGGACCGTAACTTTTTATTGGAAAAACTCACTCTTCCCCCCTTTGAACCATTCTTGGAAAACAGCTTTACTTCTAGCCTTCACTTCAGCAAGAAGAGTGTCTGAACTGCAGGCCCTCATGGCAGTAGAACCCTTCATTATCTTCCATGCAGACAGGGTTTCTCTCAGGACTAATCCATCCTTAATGCCCAAGGTGGTGTCTACTGTGGCTCTAAACCAGTCCATTCATGTGCCTACTTTTTTCCCTAATCCTCAGAATAAAGGGGAAAGGATACTGCATTCTCTGCATGTACACAGACAGCTTAGATTCTGTTTGGAAAGGACTAAGACTCTCAGAAAATCTGACCAGATACTAGTTAGCTTTGCTGCATGGGCAGAGGGGAAGACCATTACAAAACAAACCATTTCCAAATGGATAGCACATTGCATCCATTTCTGCTACAAACACCATGGAAAACCTACCCCACAGGGGATAAGAACACATTCCACCAGGGCTGCATCTACCTCTACTGCATTTCTCAGGGGAGTGCCTACCAGGGACATCCTGGGGGCTGCAACCTGGAGCTCTGTACATACTTTCTCCAAGCATTACCACCTGCCTGCCTTTTCAAAATCCAGAGCTGGATTTGCCACAGCAGTCTCACAGGGCCTGATTGCTAGCCCTAATGCTCTTTAACCATCTCCACCCTTCCTTAGCTTTGGGAATCAACTCAAATGTGATGACTACAACAGTGAAGCATGAAGAACATAGTACAGTTGTGTGCATTTACCATAAACGTAGATGTTCGAGTGTATTAACTGTTGCAGTCCTTGTCACCCTCCCTCCAGCCCCCTGACTTCTCTTGACTTTTATCTTTTCTTCTTGTTTGGCATATTTTATACCATGTGTATTTGCTTTTTGCTGGGAGTGTTCCATACCATATAATTGCTTCTTATTGTGGGGGCACCTGACATCTGGGGCAAGAAAAACTGAGGTAATGGCGTCGGCTGCATGTTTTATACCCATGACGACTTGACTTCATGGAAGAAGCGACAGCATCCAATGCAGAAATCCGAAGACTCTGGTATTCAGGCCGGCTGAAGGCTACCTGCAGGCAGATAACTCAAATGTGATGACTGCAACAGTGAATACACTCGAACATCTACATTTATGGTAAGCGTACACAACTGTACTTTCTCAGTTTCCTCTTAACAATGACCCCCAAGCCACTGATGTGAGCCTGTACTTTCCATTACTATTGATTTATGTAGTTTGTTTTAGTTGTATACTTGTAGCATATACAAGTTCAGCAAGAGACTTATGGAGAAAGCTTCCAAATCAGATACTTTTGAAAGTAGCAGTAATACTGATTTAGTAAGTTCACAAAATAAGACTACATGAATTAGCATTCATTTTCTGAAGAAAAAAAGTCTTTAATTCTAATCAGTGTCACTATGTGTTCATGAGAATCCAGTACCTTTTTCAAAAAGAATTTTGGATTATAATATATCAGAACAAAAGTATAAGCCAAAATTGGGGAAATTTGTGGGGTACGGTAATAAGCGATCAGACACTCCTACTCATCTGTTCTCCTTTGCAGCTATCCCAAATCAGACAGACATGTACATACTTCATGACACACATGTATTGAAACAGTAGCAGCAGCTGTAGCAGTGATACTATACTCCAAACAGGGCACTCAAACAATTTTGCTCTTAATTTCTCCATTTCACAATGCATAACATTCACGTCACACTTAGAATGGCACACCTCCACTCCCACAGACACGCAGCCACCCACACAGTGCAATAAAGCCACTTGGCTTTGGATTCCAAGTCTACTGTCAGGAGGAGGACAGGCTAGAAATGGTGTGGGAATTGTAATGAGGGAGAGGCTTCAGAAGGCAGCGAGAGATGTAAAAAAATAAGGATGCCATCAGAGTTACGCAGTCAGACTCCAGCCTAATGAAACAGCAGTTTTCATAATCTCGGCCTGTTCCCTGCAGCAGGATTGTGATAGTGAAGAGAAGAGTGCATTCACACAGCCGTTGTAGGACCTACTAGATAAAACAATACAACATGAACTAGTGTTGATAATGGGTGACCTGAATGCACATATTGGGACAGACAGAATAGGATATGAGCACATTCTATATCCACATGGGCGGAGCAACAGGAATAAAGGATGGCCCATTCTAGACACATGGTTCAGCAAGAGGAGCAGTCAGAAGATCACATAGAAGACATGCAACTCTGGTAGACTTCCTCCTAGTAAGGAAAGGGCATTGGGGTAGAATCGGTTATTGCAAAGTCATTCTCACTGAAACATTCATCCCACAGCATAAACCACTGGTGGTCACAATCGCCTGGTAGCAGTGGTCAGAGAAGGCTCTAAGATTGAGACCAGGCTGAAGTCCTGGAAACTGACAGGAGAGAAAGCACAGGAGTTCAAAGAATTACTCAAGGCGCTAGCACCTCAGGAAGAAAAGCAAATAGGTTGAACTGAAGAAGTAGGGCAGTATCTCAAAACAGCATGTGCAAGGACTATAGAACAGATGTGTCCAAGCCAGGTATGTAAACAGGGTACATAAGGAAAGCAGGTGGTGGAATGCAGAACTCCAGGAAGTAATCAGAAGAAAAGAGGAGTGCAGGAAAAAGTTGTAGACAGAAAAGACGGACCAGGCTAGGAAGGAATACTGGCTGGCTAAAAAACTAAGCTAAGAAAGGAGTTGCAGAAGCAAAAAACAAGGCATGAAATGTACTCTACCAGCTTCTGGAAGGTAACTCAGTAGATGCCACAAAGAAACTGTATCAGATTTCAAGGCAAAGACATAAAGATAAAGAAGATGGTCAGACACCCTTCATAAGGGATGCCAGCAACAACCTGCTCACCAGTCCACAGGACATCAAAGGCAGATAGGTGCACTTCCAGCAGCTGCTGAATGAAGAAAACCCCACAAAAGCTGTATTGCCCTAGACACAGCTTACGGTGAGAGAAGAGGAGGAGCCCACCATGGAAGAAGTAAGAACATCACTAAGGAAAATGAAGCCAGAGAAAACAGCAGACTCAGGTGAGGTCACAACTGGTATACTAACAATGCTGGGTGATCTAGGGGAGAAATGGCTCCTGACAGTATTCATAGCTGTATGGAGAGAAAGGTGTATCCCAGATGACTGGAGAATAAGCATACGATTGCCAGTGTTCAAGAACAAAGGGGACATTCACAACTGTAGGCAGTATAGAGGTATCCAACTCTTGTCACACTGCATGGAAGTTCTGGAGAGGATGATTGACAGGCGAATACACAGAGTAGCAGAAAGTATGATGGTAGATGAACAGTTTGGATTCAGATTAGGATGCAATACAACTGACCCAATGTTTGCAGTCAGACAGATACTTGAGAAGAAGCTAGAAATGAGGAAAGAGTCCAACTGGGCATTCCTAAACTTGGTGAAAGCATATGACAAGGTCCCAAGAAAGCTGGTTTGGGCTGTCCTCTGGTGGCTTAAATTTCCAGAAGCATTGGCAGAATTAATGCAAGCTGTGTACAAAGATCCAGTGATTCGAGTACAAACAGTGTTCACTTTCGCATAGAGATTCCCAGTGGGAGTGGGTGTGCATCAGCGTTCAGTTCTGAGCCCACTGCTGTTCATACTGGTGATGGACTACATTAGCAAACAGGTTGCAGGGGACAGGTCAACAAAATTGCTGTACACAGATGTGACATTGCAGGCAGACTTTGAGCAAGAATTTCAGCAAAGGATAGAGGAATGGAATGCAAAACTGAAGGCACATTGGATGCATCTGACTACAGATAAGACAGCTGTAATGACAACAAATGTGAGAAATCAGAAGGAGCTGAAAATTGAGAGAGAGAGAGGAGAAAATAGTGGAACAGCTTAACAGTTTCAAGTATCTGGAGGGGTGATTGAGGAGAAGGGAAGTCTGAATGAGGAGGTCAAAGCTAGAATCGGAATGGCTGCAGCCAACTGGCACAGAGTGTCAGGGGTAGTGTATGACAGAAGAATACCAAAGAAGCTAAAAGGTAACGTGTACAAAACACTGGTGTGACCAGTACTGCTGTATGGTACAGAAACCTGGACAGTAATGGCAGAGCGGTTGAGAAGACTAGAGGTGATTGAGATGAAGTGTCTGAGATATGTGGCAGGATCCCACTGTGGAATAAGAGCAGAAGCCAAAGTGGTTCCAGTTGCAGAAAAGATCATAGAGAACAGATTGTGGTAGTTCAGGCACATGTGCAAAAAAGCAGTAAACAGTCTGGTGAAGAAGATTTGGGACAGACAGGATGATGGCAAGAGGAAATTAGGGGATCCAGCAAAGAGGTGGATAGATTGTGTGGCAGAAGATGGGTGACAGTCTGACATGAGTGTTGAAGTAGTTAAGAGAGTGACATTGAATAGAGGTAGATGGCAGCAGTTGATATGACACCCCAACCTCGTGTAGAAAATGGGGAAAAAGGGGGTTGTCGATGATGATGATAATCACTGATGCTAAAGGAAGTTGAAGCTAAAGTCAGAGAAGCCACAGCTAACTGGCAGAGTGTGTCAGGAGTAGTGTGTAACAGAAGAATCCCAAAGAAGTTGAATAGTAAAATATACAAAACAGTGGTGTGACCAGTACTACATATGGTACAGAAACCTGGGCAGTGATGGCAGAGCAGCTGAAGAAGCTAGAGGCGATAGCGATGAAGTGCCTGAAATGGGTGGTAGGATGTACACTGGGGGGGAAGATAAAGAAATGAGGACATCGGATCCAAAGTTGAACCAGTTGCAGAGAAGGCCAAAGAGAACAGATTAGTTTGGTTCAGCCACATATACAGAAAAACAGAACACTATCTGGTGAAGATGATTTAATATGGACAGGAAGAAAGCAAGAAAGAACTGAGAATTTCTAGCAAGGAAACGGATGCAATGTGTGAGAGAAGACCTGTGAGAGTAAGGCATGTCCATTGAAGTTAGAGTGGCACCAAATTGAGAGAGAGTGATGATGACATTTGACGAAACATCCCAACCCCATGTAGAAAACGGGGAAAAAGAAGGTTATGACAATAATGATGAATGAGGCTAGAAGACATCAGCTTATTACACTGCTGCTGTGGTCCAAAAATTGAAATTAAATTACATTTTCTGTTGATTAAGATTTAGGCAAAAGCCCATTTCCATTTGTATTGTTTGTTAACTTGGTTTCAGTCTTTCTTGGGTACAAGAGGCCTCCAGTAACTGCACCATTTTTATCTTGTATTTGCAGTAGTAGAAGACCCTCTCATGCACCCATAAAGCATGCTTGTTATTGAAACTATCCTTAGACTTTAACTTCCTAAAGAAAGCTTTATACCAGCCTGCTGAGACTATTGCCATTTGGCCTGTGCAGTTTTTGTGGTACATGTTGCTAAACTTTCCTTTTGAAGTTCTGATTTTTGGTACCTCTAATTACAGTAGGATTGCCAGTGCAAAGCACTCAGTTAGCCACTGGTCCCCAAAGTTTGGGAGTTGTCTTGGGGTGTCTGCTAGGGTAAGAAAATTGAGAGGCTAAAGGCCTGCTGTCTTCCTTTAGATGATGTGGGAAGCTGCACTTTTTGCACATCGTAACAGGAAACCCTTGCGGCTGCTTTAACCTCCTCAACCAGTGACATACATCAGGAATTTTAAGGAGCATGGGTAGAATGGTTGTGCTCGCCATGATTTATTGTATGGTGCATTTTCAAAGGAAAATATCTCTGGTAGGCCTAGATGAAGTTTCTCCTGTAAGAAATGCAGTGGAAAGTGAAACAAAAGTATTTGTGTAGTACCTTAGTAGAACTTGAGAAGGAAGGCTGTGGGAAGGCCAGGAAAAATATAATTTGGGAGGTGCTGTACAATTCCTTAGAAATAATCACAAATGTTATGTATTTCTTAGGGAGCCCGTCTGCTCTGTTGTAACTGCTCTTAAGGTACTGTGGCACTTTATTGAGGATGTCATTTACTGCAGTTTTAATATGCAGGAAATAACCACTGATGTCATTGTGCACATATCATCCCAGTGCATGTAGTGTGCTGTAATTTGTAAATGCCTGCAGTGTGCTGTAATCTGTAAATGCCTGTAGTGTGCTGTAATCTGTAAATGTCTGCAGTGTGCTGTAATCTGTAAATGCCTGTATTGTGCTGTAATCTGTAAATGCCTGCAGTGTGCTGTAATCTATAAATGATGACCACATCATCCCAGTGCCTGCAGTGTGTTGTAATCTGTAAATAACCACTGATGTCATTGTGTACACATCATCCCAGTGCCTGCAGTGTGTTGTAATCTGTAAATAACCACTGATGTCATTGTGCACACATCATCCCAGTGCCTGCAGTGTGCTTTAATCTGTAAATGCCTGCAGTGTGCTGTAATCTGTAAATGATAACCACTGATGACATTGTGCACACATCATCCCAGTGCCTGCAGTGTGCTGTAATCTGTAAATGCCTGCAGTGTGCTGTAATCTGTAAATGATAACCATTGATGTCATTGTGCACATATCATCCCAGTGCCTGCAGTGTGCTGTAATCTGTAAATGATGACTACATATAATCTGTAAATGATGACTACATCATCCCAGTGCCTGCAGTCTGCTGTAATCTGTAAATGATAACCACTGATGTCATTGTGCACACATCATCCCAGTGCCTGCAGTGTGCTGTAATCTGTAAATGATAACCACTGATGTCATTGTGCACACACCATTCCAGTACTGGCAGTGCATTATAATCTGTAAATGCTTGCTTTCCCTACACATCAGCAGCCTTTCTGTCATTAACTCCAGTTGGCTCTCTATAGCAACTCGGTGGTTGGGTTCTGATACACTTAACACATTGTACAAGACATCAAAAATGTGCAGCAGAAGAGGGCTATGTGTGTAATGGTCTGCAGACTGGTTGCCTAGTACTTGCTTATGAACATATAACTGATTGAGCAGCCTCATGTTCTCTCCTGGTCTCTATTGTCTTGTCCTCCTTGCAATGACACCAGAAACTAAGAAAATTGTTAAAATCAATAATTTTTTATCTTACTGTGGCATCATCCTAAATGAAGGTAGAATACTGCTTAGGGCTAGAGACATAACCTGCCTGGTACACACAATCTGACAGCTGTATCATGTCTCTTCATGTAGTCCAGAGAGGTACCTCTCAAGTCATTCAATCCAAAATGTACTATGACAGAATCTTCACAGTAATTGCTGCTGAGTGACTTGGCAGATCCTGGCACCTGGCACCTGACAGTGACCTTCTTGTCCAGCCTGGTGAGAGGGATGTCTATGTGTCTAACTATTGAATTGCCTCTGACTAAGAAATATGGTTTAGAAGTGTTTTGCCTTGGGGGCTTGATAATTGAGACACTGTTATTGTGTGTACTGATGTATTCTGTTCATGTATCAGTATGTCTGGGTTTGGGAGGTGTCTGGTCTTTTGGTAATCTCTTGGTGAGTACCTCCGCGTATGTGGATCTATGTGTCTTGACTTTATCTTGTGTAAGAGGAGAGGTGTGTGTGCTGACAACTTTTTGATGTCTTGTTTATTGTTGCATGACAGGACTGATTCAAGTTTCATGGTATATCTCTTGCGTACTGTGTTTTTGCTTTAAGAGCAGGTGGTTGTCTGTTTACAGGAGGCAATTGCTGCATTCCCTCAGGATGCCCATGTCAATCAGGCTGGCTAGAGAAATGTGCGTAAACTGGCTGCCATAGCAGCAGGTAATTCCTGGTTTATGGGAGGACAAAATATCAGCTGTTGCTCTGGGATTATGTAGGATTAGAGAGGAAAGTGGGGCAGTGCTCGGCTAAGCTGCCTACCGTGCAGTAGTGCCCAGCTGAGTTGCGCAAAGAGTAGTAAGGAAGCCTGAGAGGGTTTCAATGAGTGGTGATCGGGGAAAAAAAGTGATTCTAGGAGTTTGCGTCTTTACAAGGCAGTGCTAACCCCTGTTGCGTGGTTAGCACCTCTGCCAAACTAAGCGCAAAACCGCTTAAACATGGTGCTTAAATAGAAGCGAATTTGAACAATTCTAATACAATCTACCAATAAAAAAGTCCCATACAGAGCCTTCATTCCAGCAATATTCAACTCAGTTGGGTCCTGAGCTGCACACTTCTGCCACAATGGTGTAGGGGTGGCCTTCTTAATGTAGGATGGCTGTTTTTATTGCTCGGGTGGTATCAGACAATTTGGATTCAGTAGGTCTGAATCTAGCCTATGCTATTTAAGGCAGATGAAGCACAAATATGCAAGTGCAGAATAAATTGATCACAGCAGCAAAAACAGTATAAAAGGAAGAAACAGTTCAGTGAAATACACTACACAAGTGCAAACACAGGCTTAAATTCTACTTTGTTGAAGATTTGAGTGGCTGCCTTGAATTCTCTTAGATGCAGTTCAGATCTCTGGCTAAGAATGCCAAACTCTGTGCAGCTCCACTAAACAGAGCAAAGCCACTCGAATACGGTGCTTAAACAGAAACAAATGTGTGTTCAATCTGCCAATAGAAAAGCCCCTCTCTGAGCCTTTATTCTAGCAATCTCCAACTCCGATGGGTCCTGGGTTGCACACTTCTGCCACAAGGGTGCAGGGGTCCCTCTTAATGTAGGATGGCTGGTTTTAGTGCTCAGGTGATAATCAAACAGTCTACATTCAGCAAGTGTGAATCTAGCCTATGCTGTTTAAGGCAGATGAGTCACAAATATGCAAGTGCAGAGTAGATCAGTCACAGCAGTGAAAACAGTATAAAATGAAGGAACAATTCAGTGAAATACAGTAGACGAGTGCAAAAAAAAAAAAAAAAAAAACAGGCTTGTATTCTACTTGTTTGTTGAAGACTTCAGTGGATGCCTTGAATTCTCTTAGATGCACTTCAGATCTCTGCTAAGAGTGCCAAATTCTGAGCAGCTCTGCCATACTAAGTCTTCTTTTATTTCTCTCACAGTAATTGTTTTCTAGAGAATTCTTAATATTTTCCGGTGTTTTTACAATCCAGACATCTTGTACTGTCTCCATTTTGCGCATTCTACCCACAGACTTTTCCATGCTTTCCATTATTTGAATGCCTGTGTGTAATATTTCCTTTCTCATCAAACATTGTATCCGTTCTTCCTTCTCTTATTTTTAACTCGTTTTCCCAAAAGTGGAGAAACGTCCTCCATTTCCTTTCAAAAATGTGCTAAACAAAAATTTTTTTTAAAAACTTTATCTATTTTTCCATACAATTCTTTCAATTTATTTTATTCTGTCCTCACATTGTTCTGTCTTATTCATGTCTATGATTTCATTATATATTCTCATATTCCTTTGCTTTACTGTTTTTTTCTACAGTGAAAAATATTTTCTTGTATTTTTTTCTAAGCACTGCATTAATTTGTGACTCGTATCTCCCACCCCTTGTCCAAAGATGTCATTCATCCTATTTTTTATCACATGCCCCTTATTACAAATAGACAATAACATTGTCACTAACTCAAGTTCCTCCTTGTCAGATGTTTTGAACTGCACATTTATTTTCTTCTTCTTTAACTATAGTTTCAAGTTGTGAAAAATAAACTCATTCCATGGTGTGAATGAGATTTTTTTCTTTACTTCATTCGTAAAGTTTTGAAGTAAAGTCATAGTTTCAAAAGTTACTACAAAATGTCTTCTGTTCCTTAGTGTGTTAAAGCTTTTTATGTCCTGTACTTTAAACCCCAAAAGTAAATAATACTATCCATAATGTCACACCTGCTAATAATGTCACTTTTCTTTGTTTTGATTCTTAATCACTGGTGGTCTGTTCTCATTTTGATGTTGCATCAGTTCTTATTTTCTGTCCACTTCAGTTACAGTATCGTTCTTCCCTTTACCATTTCTGTATATGTAAAAGCTTGTTTACTGCTCACAAAAACACCCAGTTGCAGTGGCATGCCTTTAAAACCAGCTACTGCACTGCCCAAGCATAGCCCCAATCTGCTGTCGGCACCTTATGGTAATCCAGCTCCCTTTTATTGATTCGTCTGGCAGCTCATTCTCTCTTACTTTTCCCTGCACACACTCTCATTGTACGACAGCTTATTTCCTCATCAGCATTTGACATATCTCAATCCATCATCTCCAGCAACACAGAAGTTTCCAAACCTCCTTCCTCCAATAACAACCATCTCCTCTTTTACAAAGTCTGAGAGATTTCAATATTCTGCAGCACCTCCTTTCTCCTTTCCTCCTCCCGCTTGAAATTCTCTCAGCACAAACACAAGCGACAGTCCTCTGGTACCATCTAGTGCTCAGAAAAGAGTAGGGGATGTTACTAAGTACCCTGGCCATATTTCCCATAGAAGTGTAAATACCACCTTGGTTCTCTTCTGGAAAGAGGTCACTAGCATAAGGATAAACAGATAAATTTAATTAAAATAAGCAAATTCCTCAGTAGAACTGAAGGTAGGTTACGTTGGCTTAGGCTTTGAAATGGATGAGGTGGGATTGTCATCGGTATCGCGCAGTGTGAAACTAGTCGACTCTTGAGCCTGACCCTGTGTGGTACCTTTGGGAAAAATTTGCAGAAACATAGGGGCCATAGAATGTTGGAATACCCATATGTTATTAAATTCTCATGTACTTCTGTCACTTACAGATAGAGGGGAGACCTCCCTTAGCTGTCTCTTACAGATAGAGGGGAGACCTCCCTTAGCTGTCTCTTACAGATAGAGGGGAGACCTCCCTTAGCTGTCTCTTACAGATGGAGGGGAGACCTCCCTTAGCTGTCTCTTACAGATAGAGGGAGACCTCCCTTAGCTGTCTCTTACAGATAGAGGGAGACCTCCCTTAGCTGTCTCTTACAGATAGAGGGGAGACCTCCCTTAGCTGTCTCTTACAGATAGAGGGGAGACCTCCCTTAGCTGTCTCTTACAGATAGAGGGGAGACCTCCCTTAGCTGTCTCTTACAGATAGAGGGGAGACCTCCCTTAGCTGTCTCTTACAGATAGAGGGGAGACCTCCCTTAGCTGCACTTAAATGAAGTATGTTGATTTTGTATAATTAGTTATCAACAGAGAGCACCTCTGCATTAACTTCAGAGGAATAAAGTGTCTGACTTTTACAGAAAGCACACCTTCTGTTCCATGTGGTATCTCTGTATCTCCCCCAAGTGGGTAAGAACAGACCTGACTGCTGTTATTTTACTGGATTTGTCATCTTTCGTTTCTTCAGGCTGTAGTGAGTTGGCCTTCTCCTGGTTTAATTTCTTCTACTCTCTTGAGTTACTAATACCATGACAGGACTGCGCCCCATTCCTAAGTCAGGGTATGATTACAGCTCATGAAACTACTATTGCTTCAGTCTTTGATGCTAGCCAACCATGCTGTTCTTGGCATCTGCAGTGTGGCCAGAATTACCCCTTCTGTAATTCACACTTCTCCACAGTTGGGCCATTTTTGTGTTATATGGTTCCCAACTACTTCTGAAGCATTAAGGATCACTTGCTATTTAAAGAAAACCTGTCTCAACATTTAACATACAGGCTGCCTAATACATTTGCTTCATAGATCTAGGTTTTTAGATAGTTATGACAAAAAGATTTACACTTCCTCACTGTGACGGTTCTAACTATACCTCTTCCACTGTGCCAGTTAAAGTTCTATACTACCATGCCCACATTAATGCCTACAAGGAAGCAGTTTGGGGTACAAATGCAGGGGGGTCAGTAAGTAACTGACAGAGCATGAAGCCAGCTGTGTAACAATTTTGTCCCATGTTTGATGACTCAGTCTAAATGGCAGCTGTCATATGGAGTTTTTGCAAAGAATACCTTAATTGTCACCTCTGTGATGTGTACTGCTGATCTCGTATGTGCTCACATATTCTAAAAAGTAAAGAGGTAGAGACGCAGAAGACAGAAACCACAATTTAGTAAACATTTACCATTTTCATTCCTCCAACATATAGGAACTTCCTCAGAACAAACAGAATGGTGAACATTATGCAGGTATAAATAATAAAAGTTCGCATGACATGCATCAGCTGACAGTTACGTAATTTACACATTTAAGAAAACCAGAGGAATGCATAATATACAAAAGCAAAAGCTAGAGTAGAACAATTCTAATAATACAGTAACTAAAACCAAACAAAGAACCCAACTATACTATTAAATATACAGCTTCTGTTGTAAAGCAAATTTTATATTGATGGTTTCATTTAATCCTGGAGGTTCTTCAGGTGAGAGCAAAAGTTGCCAGTGCAGCTCCTTAACATCCAGCCAATGAATTTGTTCAACTACCTTAAAAACTAACTTTTTAAAATGAATGCATTCCACAGGGTGTTCGCAAAGGGTATTATTCCTGTCATGATGTGTAATAGACAGATTATATTCATAACTGTTTCTTCAGGTTTCTAATAGACTATGGCTGAAAAAAGTATTTATGAACCAGAGAGAACACATACAGTCTCCAAACAACCTAAAGTTGGGATTGAATTCTTCTCCATGGAGTTATGAAGCAGAAACCTTCACCAGCGTAACCATGCGACCACAGCTTAACAAGCATTTCATTAGTTGTGCCAAATATTTCTCTGTTCATTGTGACATAATGTAGGGCCCCTTAATATTGTATTTCAGTTGAGGTGTGATATTCCTGACCACAAATGATTACCCAGCAGTTCAGAAAAAAAAGAACAGCATTTTACATAATCATATGTAGGTAGGTCTTGGATATGTATCCTGTTGCTTATTCAGAAAGATAATAGACAAAGCAGTACATTGTGCTGGATATTTTCTCGAATGATTTTACTTTAATGTTTAATGTGATGTGCATATTTTTGTCACAGAAAGGTAAAATTAAAATGAAGAAGCCAAAAACTGGAAACAAAGTTGGGAAGCTGTCCATTTCCTGTCTTTTATCTCTGACTGGAGTACTTGATTCTTAGCAGAAGTGGATTGCAAACATTTTGTACAGGAAGGGAAACAGAAAGTGGGTTATCTGTAGCTGTACATGTGAGGTTATAGACTGCTGATTTCTGCTAGCCAGGACTGTGATTACCTAGCCAACATCTACTACTGTTTAACACAAATGCAAAATTAAAAATCTCTCTAAATTGCTAACTTTGTTTTAGTAAATTAATAACTTTGCTGGTTTCAGAGTGCTGCTGCTGCAGTTTTGTTAGTGTTTAAGTCAAATATTACACCAGTTACTTCTCTTTTAAACTTTGACTGGTTATGCAAAAATTTGCACTTACTGCTTGCTTGTTTACCTGAATGCCAACACAGAGTAACTTGCATTCCTTTAAACATAAAGTAACCTTTACCTACTTTGTCAGCATGAAAGTCTGTTTAAAATTATAGTTAGGGATCTGTCAGATGGTTTTCCAATGAAATTGGGATAAGTAATCATTAAAAGTTTAAAAAAAATGTTGTTGCTCGGAAACTATTAGTAAAAAAGGGCTTGTGATACGACTGGGCATTTATGCATATAAATGTATTTATTTTCTGGCAAGTCCATGGCCTCTTTTCTTCTTGCCTTTACAGTTTGGTTGTTTTACCCATTTATTCTCAATTCCTTTTGATTACTTCACACTCCCCCAGTCGTCTCATACCCATTCTGTAAGTATATATTTTAATGATGCCTCTGAATCACCCTCAAATTGATTTAACTTACTGACCTGTAATCTAAGAACATTTTTTCAGTCTTTTGGTTTTCTTTACCCCCTGTGGATGTTGCCTATCACTCACCATGAATGGCATGATGTTATCAACATTAATTTGCCACACGGGAGGGCAGTAGGTACATAGGTACTTAGTAGACTGTTGATCTCTGAGGATCATTCAAAGCCTTGTAATACATTCACATTACATTTCCAGGCATTATATTTCAAGCATTAATAACCCAGAGATGAGCAGAACATTCACATGTCTCCACCCTTCAGTATTCTGTCTGTACTTATTTACTTCATCCTCCCCAGTTCACTCATGAAAGGTCTATAGTACCCAGATTGTACATTCACCTGTGTAGTCAGAATGAACAAAAATAGAGCCATTTCCCATGTTGTATTGTCCAGTCTTCAGGGAGCCCCCACCCCTGGCTTCCTCTAGTCAGTTGTATGTCTTTCAGCTAGAAAAGGTGAGCTGAACTTTAGATGTCAGTCCGATTTTTGCTAACTGTCCCTTTTTAGCACATGGGACATTAGTTAGACAAGAGTGGATATTACGCCATGTACTGTAGTACTTTAAGTGAAACTTGATCCGTTCATGCACTGTGGTTCTGCCTGTGTTACTCTTATTTCCAGAGATTGTAGCCATCTAAGAATGCGTGATCCATTCACCAGGTGAGATTTCAAGTGCTCCATTTCTCCATCTGTTTTTATTACATAGTCTGTCCAGGTCATGGACAAGGAGAGCCAGAGCCTGTCCCAGCATGCAGTTGCTATAAGGCAAGAAACAGTCATGAACAGGACACTAATACTTTGTAGCATGTACACTCCTGGGAGCATTTTTGAGCATTTCTAGTTTCACTGTCCACTTGTCTTTGGCTTCTGAGCTGAAACTGGAGCCACTGGTGAAAACCACCTTGGGACACAAGGTGAACATACAGAATTGTGTGAAAAAAGATACCTCGGCTGAAAAACTGAAGAACCAAGTGCTGTAGCAGTTGTGCAGTCTTTACAACCCCTGCACCACTGTGCTGTCCCAAATGTTGCTAGGGTAGCAAAAAAGTGTTCAGGAATACTTTTGAATAACATGACTATATGAGCAGGCTGCATTTCATTACATTATTGTGTCAAACATGTGACCACTGGTGAGAACGGGACACTGGTTTTGGCTGGGAGTAAGGTTGTGACAGTTGACCAGAGTAGGTAGGTTGGATTTGACAGGAAAAGGGAGTTGAACTTGCCTCCAGTGCAAATAGGCTTAATAATTATACATCTGTGTGAGTGTGCCTCTGTGGGCCTACGCTGCCCCCCACTGAGGTGTCAGTGGGGTGCATGTGTGCTGTAGTCTGTATATGTGTATATTGTAGTGTGAAGTGTGTGTGTAAGTAACTCTGGTTAGGTTTATACATGTTTCACTAATGTGTGTCTGTGTGTGTACTTTTGATCACACTTGGTTGTACTTCTCTGAAGCCATTCTGTTCCTCCTTCCCCCCCCCCCGACCATGTTATCACTTTTTTTAACAGATCACTAGGTCTCTGTGTCATTTGTTGGTGTCCTCTGAACTTTTCGACAAGTCCTTGGGTAGTTAGTGTTTCCAGATCTATACGTTAGAACATGCAAGTTCCCCTGTGTTGGGACTGTTGAATAAGTCATTTCAAAGTTGGTCACTAGAGACATTTAAAATGCTAGACAATTGTGGAGTAAGAAAAAGGCAGGGAAGAATTATGGAGCAACTTTGGAAAGAAAATGCATAGTTTTGATAAAAGACTACAAAAATCAACATTTGTCACTTTATAATATCTGTATTAATGATGTATTCATATGCTTGTTGTGTTTGTTGCATTTGGATCTCAGGACTAGTTCAGGTGACCAATTAACAAGTAATAAATACACAACTAAACAAGTAGTGGTAATAAATCATTTTTAGCAGATTATGACATTTGGAAGCAGACAGGTAAAAGTTAGTATATTAATGGTGGTGGTGGTATTTTTTCCTTTGTGAGTTCATGGTTTCTTCCCTAAATGTTAAGGCATTTTACTCAGTCTACAAGTTTTTATTTAGAAAATTTAATCTGGTAAAGCAACACTGTTTCATTAAAGCCACAGTGAGCATAATTAAAGAGAGATTGTATTTGTTAATAAAAATACTTAAGATTTCAAATAATGACAGAAGGCTTATTATCTTACAGGATAAAAAGATAGGCAGTCAGTACAATGATTTTAAAAGAAGCCAAGCATAATTATTTGAAATTTTAAAGTCCTGTTTTCTTTATATTGTAGCTCATTCTGAAGATGATGAAACGGTTGCTATGATTAAGGAATTGTTAGATACAAGAATCAGGTAACTGCGTAATCTATTCTGTACACTTTTAACTAAATGCATCATTTTAAACAATTTTAATCCTACACAAAAGTAACCAGAAGACAATGTAATAATATGAAAACAGTAGAGTGATGCCCAGGTGTGACATGTTACCTCTCCCCAACTTAAAAGGGCATATTCTTTTCCTTACACTTTTTTGTTCATCTTTTTTGTTTCACAGACCAACGTTACAGGAAGATGGTGGGGATGTTGTTTATAAAGGCTTTGAGAATGGCATAGTAAAGCTGAGATTAGTTGGTTCTTGTACTGGGTGCCCGAGTTCCATTGTGACACTGAAAAATGGAATTCAGAATATGCTTCAGTTTTATATACCAGAAGTGGAAGGTGTGGAACAGGTGAGTGCATCCCAGCTTAAATTCTGTAATTACTGCATTCTGTGCCTTTCACAAAGTCGGACATAATAACATAGAATGTTTTAGGGCAACTCAAAGATAAGTTTAAGGGGTAGTTCATCAGATGTGTATGGTAATAAGAGCATGAGTGCAGTTTAATTCAGTGCTTTACTTTTCTAGGTACTGCGGTGGTGGTGCTGCGGTAGCATTGTCGCCTCACAGTAAGACGTCCAGTTTGATTCTCAGCTAGAGCGTCTTCTGTGTGGAGACATGCGTGAATGGGCATACCTTCGTTGAAGGTTGTGTGTCAGGGCCGGCAACTTGGCACATAAAAATCTACTGCAAATCATTAGCGGACCGGAGTTCCGCTGTGGCGACCCCTAACCGGGAAAAGCGGAAAGACACAACAACTTTTCTAGGTATCACACTGCTTGAAGATGAGACAAAGGAAAGCATAGTTAATGTGCAGCCGTTTTCTTAAGTCAAAGTTCTTTATGAAGCTCTGTTTTTGGGGTAGTTCTTTTTCGAGTACAAATCATATTTTATCACATAATGCATCACATGTAGCCCCTCTACAAGTTCTTTCCAATATAATTTGTATTGCATCTGGACTAGATTACAGCCAGACAAAAACAACCTCAGCTGGACAAAAAGACCTTCGCACTCACAACCTGGGTACAGAAAGCACAAAAATACAAGCGAAAAGATTTAAATATTGTAAAGCTTACATGAGTACGCAAAATTAAGTCATACATCATTTGCAAATGCTAAAATCTTATGGTGTCCAGTAGTTTAAAACCATTTAAAATGTCAAGGATCCATGTAAATGCACTAATCCCTGTACATAAAAGTTCCCACAGGAAATGCATTGGAGTCAAGAGATGAAAGAAAAGTACGGCTTGAATGTTAAGAAAGAGTAGAACGTTGTGGAACATGCAGGTAAAGCAGACGAAGATTTAGTGTTTAATGAAGCTGGTTGTTCATTGGCTGATTGGAGCAGAAGGTGTTATTGTATTACTACTAACTACTACAGGGCAATGAAATACAAGTTTAATTTAGAATTAGATGGAAGTTTCTGTATTATGTGTGAATATAGGAACAAGATGGAGTATAACTGGATAATGGAGATTATTATCCTTTGTCTATAACGCAGGTACATTTGTATGTATATTTTACTTGTGTGTACTGTTGGTTCTTTTTCTTGGTTCTTTGTTTAACTGTGACTACTTGAAAAGTTGCTAGGGTTGTGCCGAGAGATAATTTTAATTAGCATGGACGATGTTACTGAAGGACTTTTCATCTGTGAGAAGGTTAAAAGGTGAGAGACTACAATTAGGGCATTGTTGTGCTGGCTTCAGAGAGAGTACAGGGAGAATTTTATTTGGAGTTTACTTCTTAGAGACAGGCAGAAAGAGCTGTTTATTTCCTTAAAAGTAAGGGTGGATAGGACAATAGGCCATATGCCAATTTGCCTTTTGTAGTGAGACAGTGATAGTCAAAGTTATGGTGAATATAAATGAATTTGCATATGACATTACTTGCTGTTTGTATTTTTCTAGTGTTTTATGCAGAATGTAGGACAGTAATTAGTAGGGCATAGTCAAGCCTAGGGATAAATACATTTTTTGACAGACTTTTTCTTTGTTTGGTGAGATGGTTTGAAATGAAGTACAAACATTTATGTTCGGTAGTAACTTGCAACTGCACTGTAGATGTCTTTTTAAGTGTTTTATCAAGTATCGGGCTAAGGTATTTGCTCTGTTTGGCTGTGTTGATTGCTTGGTTGGTTACTCGGGGTAGTTATCAACAGGGGGAAGCGGTTTTAAGTTTCTGTTGGGAATAGAAGAGTGTTATGGCACTTTTAGTTTATTATGGTTAAACCACGTAAGAGTGGATATGAAGTCCTTTTGAAGGGCAGATTGGATTGAAGAGGAGTGTGGTTCAGTTCTGTACAGGATGATGATCTCTGCATAACCTGTTATTTTACCTGTAGGGGATAAAAGTGGAAATATCAGAGAATAAGATAGGCCCAAGAAATGACTCTTGGGGACTCCAGCAGAGAAGGAACCACAGTCTACTTGTAGAGTGCAAGTTTGGACTATAAAAGTTGTGTTGTTAACATAATTCCTAAATCAGAGTACAGTCTCCCTCAGATGTTTGTAAGACTCTGAGTAAAGGAATGCAGCTATAATTTGTTTGGACCTTTGGGGTTTCTGGTTGTCTGATATGTTTAGTAAGATACATCCTAATGGGGGCATTATATTCAGTAACTGGACTTCAGTGCTGAGTATGAGGCAGCGATTACCACTTCAGACCTTGGTGATATTCTTTCTACAGTTAGCTTCACTAGATAAAGGATTACCTCAGTAACTGGACTTCAGTACTGAATATGAGGCAGTGATTACCCCTTCAGACCTTGGTGATATTCTTTCTACAATTAGCTTCGCTAGATAAAGGATTACCTGACAACTGTTGTAACATGATGCTCAAAAGAGGTTGCTGTCAACACAAGTACCTTGATCCCTAGCTACATTTTTGTTTTTTAGTAGCGTGTTGTCTACCAAAAGTGATGATACTAAACTTTAACATTTTATCACTTATACTTCTTTCATTTTACATGTTTTATCGTAATGTTTTCAACTGTTTACACCTTCCATATAAAAAAAAAATATTTTTTAAAAGAACATAGTAAAGTGTGTGAATACAGCAATGTCTTTCGGTAGGCAGTATCCAAATACAAGTCTAATTTGAGGGGGAGGTCTTCTACAGGCTCCACAACTTGCAATGCTGTCTTGTAGAAAATATGATGAAAAACAGGCTAAAGTTCTACTGATTCCCTGTTTTGAGCTTGTTCTCCAACTTCCAGTGGGTGCAGTCTGAGTAAAAAAAAAAATAAAGTTGCTGCCTCACATTTCTAACGTTCATATCTCTACAACCATACTAAAAAACTGTAAAAAGCAAACTGTTCGGCACAAAGTAATCGTTACAGTGATTTCACTCATTTGATTCTAGGTATTGAACTGTATTTTATAAGCCAAAGTATGTGCAGTAAATATTAAGGTTTATCATTAGGATCACTGCTGCAGTAGCCGTAGTTGTATGGGGGTTATTTCCCGTTAAGGATGTAACATTGGGCTAACTTTAAAACTGTCAGGGCACCTTCCACACACCCAAACCATTAGCCAGCTTGAGCTGATTTGAGTAAAAATACAGGTTTAGTCACCAGGCCCTTTAGAGCTTTCCTGCCAGCAAAGAGCACCCCTCTTGTGAACTTTCGAGGATCGATGATTGGCTAACTCTTTCCATTGCTGGGTGGATAAGTCCCTTTGGGAGAAAAAACTTCCATATTTATTTTTTTATGACAAAAACTAAACGTTTTTCTGTGAAAATACTTTTCAGCCAGGAAAAATGTTTGTATTGACTTTCACGTGACTTTTAATACTTTTTAATCGAGAGCAATTCTTTTCTACTTTTCTATATTTATATTATTTTACTTTTGGTGGTATGGGCAAGTGTTTGAAAACACTTTTACTGTGTTTTTGATTGAGGAAGTGGCTTTTTTTTTTTTTGTTACTTACCTTTTTACTGACTACTGCTGCCGGGGTCCCTTGGGAATCGGATGTCCTTTTTGGCTTAACCGTGGAACAACCTACTAGTTCTTCAGTTTTTCCTTCTTCCATCCATAAAAAGAAGAAAATTAATAAACAACCTTTGCTACCGCAGCAGGATGTTTAAAGTGCCTCAGCCGCAGACGAGTGACTGTTGTGGCCATTTTTGGTTCCTCATACCATTCATCTTTTTCATTGGCTCCCACTGGTATAGTCCTTACTTACAGCCACCATTGACCAGGAGTTAGACATGTCCCCTGTGGATGTTGAAATGCTCTTGACAGGCAAGGGAGAGCTACTCTTGTTCATCCTAGGAGAATGGGCAGGGAACTCTCTTCTACCTAATCAGACTGCTATGCTGATCCCTAGGGAGGTTTTTCCCTGGCAAAAGTGGGTTTATTTCTTCTGAAATTCCTGTCAAAAAGAAGCAAAAACTTAAGACATGGTTCTTTTCTTGTCTCACTTTGAACAGGAGTTACTTTACTGTGCTTAGCTCAGGGTTTAGTTCAGGCTCTTCACTCATCCATTGTAGCTGTTTCTGTTAAATGAAGTATAGCTTTTTTTTTTCTTTTTCCTAAAGAGGTTCAAATTTTCAGCTGCAAAATGATTATGAATGGCAAATTCTTTTTTTGTCTCCTCAGGTGTCTGATTCATTTTCTGGGGAGAGTGTGCTTCTGCCAGTTCCTTTGAAAGATTCTCTTTCTCTGAAATTATTTCCAGAAAAAATTAGTTTCAGTAGGAACACAATGATATTCCACTGTCCCTGAAGACGTATTATGATTTATTACAAGTGGACTTTCCAGAACCTACCTCAGTTCCTGGGATGTTTTTGTCACAACCTATAACTTGTTTGACAGCCAGCCTGCTGCCCCTGAGAAAGCAGATAGATCGTATAAAAGTCCTCAGTCTTATGTTTTTACACTCACTGCAGGTCAGGCTCAGCAACTATTGGTTTAGTTGAACCCAGTTGCTGCTAAACATCTGGTTATTCATCTCCTCCTGACAAGGACAGGAACACTTTTGATAGATTTGGGGAAGAAGTGCATTCTTCTGCAACATTTATCTCACCTGATAATTTGTGTTTTAAAGTTTATGCTTACCTCTTTTGAGAACATATTATGGCTTCTCTTTCTTCTTGTGAGGAAAAAACATATTTCTGTGACCTGGTTGTGTGTCTGTCTGATGGATAAACACCATTTGAAACGCGCTTATGATTTTGCTGATGCTACTTCCAGAGCTGCTGCCACTCGGAGCTGTTATAAGGAGGTTTGCTTGGTTGCATACTCAGAATCTTCCAGAATGTCAAAGCTGAATTTTTGAATTCCCCCCTGAATTGAGTTAGTTTTTGGTCCGTCTGCTGCAGCGATCCTCAAAACGATAATAATATTAACACATCAGAAGATATTCTCTGATGGATATCTGACAGTATTTGTAATGAAAATATTTTTTAAGAAGATGTTAAAATTGATTAGCAAACTCTTTTAACAGTTTTCTCTCCAACCATTAGCATTAGCTTGCATGGCTTCAAACAAGTTATTTCTTCTCCAACATACTACAATAAAGCCAGTAATAATAGTTCCATTCTTGACTGGATTCTAGTCTGTGATCCTTGCAAATATGTTACTTCACGAGTCATCACTGAGTCTCGTAGTGATCACCATCCCATATTAATCCATAGATAAATGACCCGCCATACTAATTTGAGGATGTTGGTATAATAGGAGATAGAGGCAGATAGGGAGGGTAAGAAGAGGGAAAGAGGATAAAGTAGGAGGGAAGTGGGAACAATCTAGGAGGGACATATGCATAATAACGTGAGATTTGCCAGTATTGGGGAGGAGCTGCAGTTGCATAGTATTATTTAGTCAGAGGAGTGATAAGAACATTAGGAGCACAATTTAGCCGCACCTCAAACAGCACTGTTTAATCTCCGCCTGTATACAGGGTTTGTACCAAGGAAATGGAGAACAGCTACAGTCATTCCTCTGAGTAAGGGAGGACCTTCCACAGATCCATAAGCCTGACCAGCTACATATTTAAAGCCATGAAAAGACTTACCATGGAATTAATGTATTCCCTCCAGTACAGCTGTTTGAGTGTGTACTTTTAACTCCCAGTGGGTGTGGCTTCATCCTTTAAAAAAGTGACATTATCACCTTACAGTTCTAACAAATACTCATTGACAGAGATCAAATGTCAGTACAACTGTGTTTGCCATCATGTAAGCTTTAAGACAAAACATTCTGATACCTTGTATATAGCATGGTTTTGGAATTAGAATTAAAGCAAATATAAACAAGCAATATTTGATGCCTAGAGGCACATTAGGAGGCAACTACAGAAAGGCCTGGAGGCGCACTCGGCTGTAATGAGTTAATCAATCAGGACATAGGGAGCCTCAAAACACAGGACCCATCTTAGGTCACCAAAGCAATGGATGAAGGCAAAATGGTATACACCGAATACCTCAACCTGGCTAAAGCTTTTGATTCCCCACTAAGGCATAGTCGAAAAGGTAAAGTGGGAATAAACCACTGTGTAACCCACTGTATTACCAAATGGTTCACAGATAGGATGCAGATAATCAAAATAGGGGAAATTACCTTCACAAAGAGACCAGTCCCTAGGGTTTTGTGCTAGGCCCTCTCCTATTTTACATCTACTTTTCTAAAGTAAAAGCTAATACCAAAGGGATCTGGCTGACTAACTTTGCAGATGACTGTAAGCTAGGAGTAGTCATTGAATCCCCAAATGACAGCGATCCTGCAGGAAGGTTTGTCTCAAATAAGTAACAGATGTCAGAATAATAGAAATGCATTATTGTATCCTTTAGGAAGTCTCCTACCCCAGGGAACTGTCGCATTGACAATACTCCCCTAAGATTGACCAAGTTGTTCGGGATTTGGGAACTTATATGGACAGTGACCTAACTTTTGATCATCATGTCTGTTGTAAGAATATCCTTTTGTACTGCATAGCTTATAAACAAAGGGATTGTGTCTAAATTTAGGGATGTCCTTTTACCCCTTTACTTGGCCCTAATTAGGCCAGTCATTGAATGTAATGCCCTGTTTGGCATATATCTGTCCATATACATGCAACAACTGGAATGCTCACAGAGATACCTTACTGAAAGGATATAAGGCCTGAACTACATGCCCAATGGCCTGACATGGACTGACTCAAAGCCCTGACACTGTACTCAGTATCCTCTACAGATTACTAAGAGGTGACCTGTATCTGGCATACAAGGTATCCTCCGACCCATTACTGATGGATTTACTGCATATCAGCAAGTCAGATGGCATCAGAAAAACGTGGCCTAGGGATCCAAACTTCTTCTGCAGTATCAACAGCAAGGCTTGGAGGGACAGGTATATTTCGAAGAGGATGCCACTGCTTTGGGACATATTACCCATCCAATAAAACAAAGTTCATCTGTGTCCATTTTTAAGTGCAACTTTATTTATTTATTTATTTATTTATTTATTTTATTTTACATTTGTTGACCGGGCTAGTCTAGCTGGATATATGTCCATTTTCAGTAGAGGCCCGGGGAGAAAAGCTCCAAATTATTAGTACATCAATTAATAAAGTGTAACAATAAAAATAAATGCAGATGTAATGGAAACAGGTTTTTTTTTTTTTAGCTTTCAACTTAGATCTGTTGATGGGAAACAGAAAATTTACCCCAGGACTTCTCCCTGTACAGCTAATAGACAGAGGCACCTCCTAAATGCTTTGTAACCCATGCATGGGTCCCTTTAAATATAATATGATCCCAGTTATTCTGATCAGGGGTAATATATGATCATTGACCATGGGATGAGTGAGGACAATCTCTAACCAAGTGGGATAGGTTATTTTAGGGCAGCTAGAGTAGTACTTGCCTATGAACCTGTAAACCTATTAAATAAAAAAAAAAATATATAGGAGATTAACCCAAGTAGTGTAAAGTGTAGACTTGAATAAATAAATGCTAGATGTAGACCTAATTGGATTTGGGATAGATTTCCATAATTTGGCTATACTTTTTATCTGTGTAAATTTCAAGCAAATTTTTCTCCTGAGAGCACAAAGGAGGATTATGCAGATAATAGTGAATAACTGAGCAAGTAACTAGGTGGGAAGAGGGATTATTTATGACTTTGTATGTTAAAAGTAGTAGTGTGTGAGCTAGGTGATGGGGAGATCTAACCAGATGAATGCTGTAAGAGTAGAGCAGTGATGAGCTTTATGGGTGGCAGATTGGCTGCAGATCGGGCTACTTTATTGCAGCATTGCTCTAGCTTTGATTTCAGAGAGATCTGTAGGATGTTCATCATGTTACCCTGCTGCAGTCATCACACTTGGGTTATCCTGTCGTCAGGCGGTCCCGCAGTCGGCCGGAATTCCAAAGTCTTGGTCCGGCGTCGGTTGCTGTCGCTTCTTCCCTGACGTCAGTGCGCCAGGGGTAAATATAATGCATCCGACGCCATCTTCTTCAGTCTTTCTTGCCGTGCGGTGCCCGAAGCAGAAGCAGTTCGCAAGTGCCGGTCGGCTGACTCCTGAGATTTTCGAACTCGAATTTCAGACCGAAGTCTTCAATAAAGCTAAGTACCCCGTTGGGGAAACTTTTCTTGCCTCAGACCGATGTCAGAAAAAGTTAACAATTGTATTTCTTGTGGGAAGCAAATACCTCATAAGGATTTTCATTCTTACTGCATACCTTGCCTAGGCCCAGACCACGACGTCACTAGTTGTCGTTTTTGTGCTAGGTTTAATAAGCGTACTATAAAAAGACGCTTTGATTTTGCACAACACTACTTCGGTAGAAAATTTAACTACACTATGCCGTCGGAGCAACAGACTACCGGCGTGCACAAAAAACGCAAGGATAAGGATAGGCAGCCTAGACCCAAGCCAGACTCCGAGGCCTCGGCTGGTCCGGTCTCCGGTTCACCGGTCTTCAGTGAGGCTCCGACGCAGCCCCCGACTACCGCAAATCTGGAACCCGAGACCGCTTCGTAACTTTTGGCGGAAAGTACCAGGCCAATGCAGTCATTTTGTTCAGCCCCTACCGACGACACTGCTGAAAAAGATGTTGGTGCTGCAGAAACACCTTCAGTTTCTGAAGGCGTCTTCAGACCGACGACACTCACCATTAAAACGCATCCTAAGATGAAGACTCCTATTAAACCTAAAAAGACTGCACTTTAGTCCCCTGTTCAAGGCCCCATGCCTAAGAAACAGATGCTTTGATCTCTTTAATTAGGGGTTCCCAACCCCCTCCTGACAAAAGGCCTAGACAAGAGGAAGATTATGCATCCTCTGAACAAGTGTCCATTTCCTCAGGCTCCTCAGAGGACCAAGATTACTCCTTCTCCCCTTATGAAGATTCTGATGCTGAGGATTCCATTCCCTCAGCTTCTCCCCCTGAAGATTACTCCTTTGGGGAAACTTTACACACTATGAGGGAACATTTTTACTGGGAAGGTCAGGACTACTCTGACTCATAGAAAAGGCTCAGAGAGTTTCTTTTACTCCCCCAGCACAGACCACTTGCCATCCCCCCAGTTTTAGACATTGTGGATGATGTTTACTTAGAATCCAGTTCGAACCCGGACTCTCTGCCTCCTGCTCCGGCCAAAGCTGACAGATACAACAGAGTGCCTGATTCCCACAAATTTCTTTACAAAAGTCCTGTTGCTAATCCAGAGACTATCTCCCAGGGTCCCAAAGGGGCTAAGGCTTCTATGGCTAAAAATCCTGTACCCTCTGAAAGGGACTCCAGAGCACTAGACAGGTGGGGGAAAAAGGTTTACACCTCAGCCACTCTAGCTATGAGGGCACTAAATTGCCAGTTTCACATGCTAAAATATCAGCAATTTCTCATGTCTCAGTTAAAACAAAAAATGAGCAAACTCCCTCAACAGTCTGAATTGAAAGAAATGCAGGATCTGTTGCATGCAACTGAACAGGTGGGCAAACATACTTTACAATGTGGGTTTGATTCTTTGGAGGCTTCCTGCAGAGCAGCTGTCACTGGGTCTGTTATACGCAGGCATGCTTGGTTAAAGGAACAAACTCTGCCTGATCATGTTAAAGCAAAGCTTCTAGATGCTCCCTTACAGCAGGATGTTCTTTTTGGAGTTAAAGCAGAAGAAGTCTTAAAGAAAATGGAGGATAAGGCAAAATCAATGCAGACAGTCAAAGATTTCCTACAGGTACAGCCCCCTCGCTTCAGCAGAAATTGGCCAACAAAAAATTGGTCCTTTCCAGCTACTGACAGGCCACAGAGGGGTAAATACAGACGTCCAAGAGGCAGAGGACAACCACAAGCCCAGTACAAGCCTCGACAATGGGGCACTGCAGCACAGAAGGGAGGAGAAGACAGGTCCCAAACTACCAGAAGGCAAACTCAATGACTTGCACCTCATCTGGCCAAGCAACACTCTCTTGGCAACCCCCTTGGGAGGAAAACTCGCACTTTTTTCAGACAACTGGCACATTGTCACAAAGGACAAATGGGTCCTAGACATAATTTCACGAGGATACAGATTCCATTTTCACACCTTGCCAATGAAAAGAGGAATGCCAAACCTGCCACAAAATCAATGGGCAGAGGCACAAAAACAAATTACAGCTCTCATGGACATGAGAGCCATTCAACTGGTACCTACTCGAGAGCAAGGCCAAGGATTTTACTCAAGACTCTTTCTAGTTCCCAGAAAGGACAATGCCTGGAGACCAGTTCTAGACCTTTCAATTCTAAACACCTTCTTACAAGTACCCAAATTCAAGATGCTAACACTACAGCAGCTTCTTCCCATGTTGGGCAAGAAAGCATGGCTAGTAACGTTGGACCTCAAGGAGGCATACCTGCATGTCCCTATCAGACAAAGTTGCAGAAGATACCTCCATTTCATTGCAGGTTCAACCCATTACCAATTCTCTGCACTGCCCTTTGGCTTATCTACTGCGCCCAGGGTCTTCACAAAATGCCTGGCACCAGTAATTGCATACTGCAGACAAAGAGGAATTCAAATATACCCATACCTGGACGACTGCCTTATCCAAGCAGAAAGCAAGGACATCCTCTTACAACATCTGGCTTTTGTAAAACATCTTCTAAGTTGCCTGGGGTACACAGTAAACGAAAAGAAATCAAAACTAGTACCCTCACAAAATATGACATTCCTGGGTGCCAGCTTGAATACAACGGCCCAGAAGGCTTATCTGATGCCAGACAAACAACTACAACTGACTCAATATTTCAAAACAATGGTAGCAAAGACCCAACTACCTGCAAGAAAAATTCTGCAGGCCTTGGGCTTCATGGCATCTTGCATACTACTAATACCATTTGCAAAGCTGCATATGAGGAAATTACAGTGGTACCTAAAAAGCGTATGGTCTCAACACACCCACAGCTTGGACACAATGATATCTCTCATTCCCTGCCTACAACAGGAGTTTCTATGGTGGTCACTGGCATGTCACCTCAACAAGGGTCAGCCTTTCACCTTGCCCCCAGCCAGGCAAACTATGACAACAGATGCATCGGACTACGCCTGGGGGGCACACATGGCAGGACAGTGCGTTCAAGGCGTACGGTCTGCAGATCAAAGGAATCTGAACATCAATCAAAAAGAGATGCTAGCTGTACAGAATGCTCTGACAGCCTTCAAGAATCTATTATATCCAGGACAACTTACAATAAGGATGGACAACACCACAGTAATGTGGTACATAAACAAACAAGGGGGTACACACTCCTACCCTCTATGCAGGCAAGCAATGACCTTGTGGAACACAGCTCTGGCTTACCAAGTTCACTTACAAGCTCAATACCTGCCAGGACAAAAGAACACATTGGCAGACGACCTCAGCAGAAACATCATGGATCCCCACGAGTGGAAACTGGATCCACAAGTATTTGCATCCACAAGTATTTGCAATGATAACTCAAAAATGGGGCCTTCCAGACATAGACCTGTTTGCCAGTTCTCAAAACTATCAACTAACAAAATTTTGTACAAGGACACTTCACCATCAAGCTTGGAAAGTGGACGCACTCTCATTCAGCTGGAAAAACCTGACAGTATATGCCTTCCCTCCATTGCCTCGCCTCACAAAGGTGCTTCTGAAAGTGAGAAAGGAGAGACCACAACTGATGCTCATAGCCCCAGACTGGCCACGCCAGCACTGGTACCCACTATTGAGGAATATGGCCCAGGGCCCACCTTGGATTTTACCACAAACTGCCCGTTTGCTCACACAGCAAAACAATCTTCACAGCCAGTTAAAAACCTTAAATCTGGCTGCATGGAAAATCACCTAAACATCCAGCCAGTTCCTCTTTCCCAAGCAGTTATGGATGTTATCCTGGAAGCTAGGAGGCCCAGCACCAGGAAGGCCTATGCGGACAAATGGAAAAGGTTTTGTGCGTGGAACCAAACTAAAGGCCAAAACACACTTCGGCCTCACATGCCTATGATTCTACAGTATTTAACTGAGATGTTGCACAAAGGACTTTCTTTTTCTTCCATTAAAATCCATGCATCAGCTATTTCAGCCCACTACAACACAGAACCACCCTTATTTTCGCATCCACTTCTAAGGCAGTTCCTCAGAGGGGCAAAAAACATTAGGCCCCCCAGGAGAGCACCTACACCAACATGGGACCTCAATTTTGTTCTGGAAAAACTTACGCTACCTCCCTTTGAACCAGCTTTCTCTGCAGATCTACAGTTCCTATCATGGAAGACTGCCCTGCTGCTAGCAATAACTTCAGCTAGAAGAGTCTCAGAGCTGCAGGCACTAATGGCAGTGGAACCTTTCCTCATTTTCCATCAAGACAGAGTTTCTCTACGAACTAATCCTTCCTTCATGCCTAAGGTGGGTTCCAGTGTGTTTTTAAATCAAACCATTCACTTACCCACCTTTTTCCCAAACCCACAGAACAAAGGAGAAAGACTCCTGCATTCCTTGGACATTCACAGGCAACTTCGCTACTACTTGGATAAAACTAAGGCTTTCAGAAAATCTGACCAGCTTTTTGTATCCTATGCTACAGCTTCACAAGGGAAGGCTATATCAAAACAAACCATTTCTAAATGGATAGGGCATTGCATTCGTTTTTGCTATACCCATTATGGAAAACCAGTTCCTGCTACCATTAGGCCCCACTCTACCAGGGCAACAGCTACATCTACATCCTTCCTCAGTGGGGTACCAACCAAGGAGATTTTGGAAGCTGCAACTTGGAGTTCAGTACACACTTTTACCAAACACTATCACTTACCACTTTACTCTAAGACTAGGTCTGGCTTTGCCACTGCAGTTCTGCAGGGCCTTCTAGCCTCCTCTAACCCTCTATAACTCCTCCACCCATCCATAGCTTTGGGATTCTACCCAAGTGTGATGACTGCAGCAGGGTAACACGATGAACATAGTACAGTTTTGTACCTACCATAAATGTAGATGTTCGAGTGTACACCCTGCTGTAGTCCAGGTTACCCTCCCTCCATCCCCTCTGATCTAACTGGCTAAATCTATACAATACCTTCCTGATGTATTTGCTTATAGCTGGAGGGATTTTGTGTTTGTGCAAAAAATTACTTTATTTGGTACTAATTACTGACCACCTTTTTGGGGGCACCTGACATCTGGGGCAAGAAAATCTGAAGAAGATGGCGTCTGATGTATTATATATACCCCTGGCGCACTGACGTCAGGGAAGAAGCGACAGCAACCGATGACACCGGACCAAGACTTTGGAATTCCGGCCGACTGCGGGACCGCCTGACGACAGGATAACCCAAGTGTGATGACTGCAGCAGGGTGTACACTCGAACATGTACATTTATGGTAGGTACAAAACTGTACTTTTGTCATGGTGGGAGAACCATACAGAAGAGAAGGCAGAAGATACGTAGTGGTTGGGGTAATCAAGCTGGAGAAAGTTAGACATTTTTAGCTATAGCATGCCTGACTTCTGATTTGTGTTTTTGTATGCAGTTCTGTATTTGGAGATCAAACTTTAACTTGTCATGTATTATGACACTTGGCAGTTTGGTATGGGTAATTACTTCAGTAGGAGTATTGTTTACAGAGGTAATATGAAAATTATTTTTTCATTAACACATGACTTCTGGAAAAATAGTAGTAATTTAGCTTTCTGGGATTAAGTAGAACTTGACTATTATGAAGCCAGTGTGTTCATGGAGGGATCTTGAGTACTGGTTTGATGTTGGGATAGGCTTTCAGATGTGCAGATGAGTGTGGAGTCATCTGCATATCAAATGAGACAAGCTTGTTGAGAGTACATATATAGATTATTGATGATGAAAAAAGGGAAGCGGACCAAGTCTCAAACCTCAAGGTACACCAGTTTCAGCTGAGCAGTATGAAGAGAGAAGGATGAGCTTAAGGTACAGCAGTTTCAGCTGAGCAGTATGAAGAGAGAAGGACGAGAGCCACTTCAGATTTATAATGTTGCGATAAGTAGAAACCCATAGAAGGGTAAAGTTTGACAGGCCTAGAGAAGACATTCATAACAGGCCTAGAGAAGACATTCGTAACAGGAGGTTTTATGAGAAACTGTGCCGAAGGCTTTTGACAGACCTAGAAACATGGAAGAGATGAACTTACTGTTGTCTCTAGCCCTATTGATTGCATCAGTTGTGCTTTGAGCAAGTCAAAGTCCGTGTTGTGTAGGGGTCAGTAGGTTGTTTTGTAAGAGATACTAGAGGAGTCCATTTTTTCAAGAGTTTAGAAAGGGGGGAGAAGATTGTGGTTTGTCTAAAGTTAGGTATGTTGGTACAGTTACCACCTTTATGGAGAGGAATAATGTAGAATTTGTTTGCCTTAGAACAGGGCCAGTAGATTCTTGGATCAATAACTATTGATGGGAACTGAGACTAGGTATGCAGTGGAGTTGGCAGCATGTGTAACGTATTCAGCAGGGAGACCGTCCTCAGAGGGTGAGCAGGTCTTCAATGTTGTAAAGTAAAGACTGGTGAAGTGTAAGGGCAGAGTTATCGGAGACGGAATTTGTGGTTCACATGACAAGTGGGAAGAGACCAGGTTAAGGGTTGCTATGCTGTCAATCAAATAAGAGGGGGAGATATCTGGTCAAGGGTTAGAGGCAGTTTTGGAGCCAGGCTGTATTTTGTTTTTTTTTTTTTTTTTTTTTGAGTGCCAAAATGTTTTTTTGGATTATGTTAATGATAATCTTGGGGAACAGAGTAATATTTTTTGCCAAGATAGATTTTGCTTCTTGGTGTAGTTTTGAAGCTCTTTATGTCATAACTTCCTGGCATTGTCATGCTTTTGCACGAGGCTTCTTGTGCCAGGTAAGAGCCGTGGGGTTTGTTTTTTTTTGCTCTTAAGTAAAGGTTAAGGTGTTCAGGAACAGTGTTGAATTTTACTGCCTTTTCCAGTGGTAAGGCTTAGAGTATAAACCAGGTAAAGGATTTTAGCACATACTACATATAGAGTATTTGTTCTGTAAAGATAGTACTTGAGTTTTCTTTGGCCATTCAAGGTATGGAGTATCCTCTTTTCCCTCATTTTTAGGTTCCGGAAAGAAGACTGGGAGATGGACAGCTTGGCTAAGAGTACATTCAGATACTGCTTTAGGCATAAATTAAGGATTAGTTCTCAAGAAAGCCCTATCTTTGTGGAAAATGTCATATAAAAGTTGGAGAGATTAAGAATTGATTTACATTATATGTTGGACCCAATTCCTACTGTTACTTACAGTATTATTTGTTACAATCAGTTCCTTCTGTTAGTGTCCAGTGAGACATTCTATAATCAGTGGCAGCACTAACATGAGGCCAGTTCTCATCTTAATGCTGCAACCTTTTCTGCCAGTGCCTTTTAAGCTACCAGCTTTGACCCAAGACTACTTATGGCCTGTGTTTGAGCCTGTTATTATTTCTGGACATTTGGAAAGGAGACCTGAAGGTGTCAGGCAGAAATATAAAAGGGTGCCCGAGCCACAATTTTTCTTTCCCTGTTTCTATGTGGACAGGTCCATGTTGAGGGTGCATGCCAAGTGAGCTTGCAAGATGAAAAAAATAAGCTCCTTACTAAGTTGTTCTGAGCCAGAAACAGATTGAGGATTGAGGCTGATTCTCTTTTTACTCAATCTGGTGAGCCCATAATCTATGAAGTTACACAAAAGATGCAGAAAAAAGGGAGGTGATAATCACTGCCCCCTCATATTCTGATAAAGTTCTGGGAGAAGTGTTGTTGTCTCTCACCTTCCCACGTGGTACCTCATGTGGATGAAGTGGTAGTTCTCATTACATAAACATGAAAGAAACCTAGTATTATTAAGCTTATTTTAAAATATTTTAGGAGGGGCTATATAAAGGCACTATTTATCAGGCATCTAAGTAAAGTATCAGGTCTCACAGAAGTAGTACTTTTGGGTCGTAGTGAGTTCATTTAGTACATGTTCATGTGTCTTAAGAAGTTTGAGATTCTCTTAAAATACGTAAGACCTTCCTGAGAGGCATCTTTCTTATCAGTGCCCTGTTAAAAGATTTGTTTTACTTTGGAGGCAATATTTTTTATATCAGAGCAGATCACATTCTTTGAACCAGCTTCTAGGGTGGAATTCTATTTTAGAGGCTGCTACATCAAAAAGGAGAATTTCTGAACTTCAGGCTTTGTGTGTTAAACAGATGTATGTGATCTTCCAGAAAGATAAGGTAAAGTAATCTTCCAAACAAACCTCCCTTTCATGCACAAAGTAGCTACAAAAGTTAATCTTATCCAATCTGTCTGCCAGCATTTTTTCCAAATTAATCTTAACTCTGGAATACCTAATGTACTGTATGGATCTGCACAGAAGAATTTGTTTTATATGTACAGTGCTACACAACTCAGAAAAGATTCACACTCGTTTGTGTCCTATGCTAATAACAAAATGGGCAATTAAGGTGTCTAAAACTAACTTCACAGGCAGTCAAGAATATCAGTGATGGACAATGATCTGACAGCACGGGAGAATGTCAGTGATGGACAATGATCTGACAGGACGTGAGAATATCTGTGACGGACGGTGTTGCTTCAACAAGCATTGTCTGACTCTGTTCCCTCTAGGCTTATGAATATTGACCAAGCTGCATGATGCCATCAAAGTATCCTACCATCCCCCCAATACCCAGGAAACCCACACTAATTATTTAAATCAACTGGAGTCACTCTGCATTAAACCCAGTACCACACTCCTGGTAGGCTACCACTTCCACAAAAAGACCAGTCACTAATGGTGTCTTCCAGGGCTTGTTGTTGGGGCTACTCCTTTTTAGTATCTGTTTCTCGGAAGTCAGAGCTAATGTAAAAGGCCTAAGGCTGACCAAGGATGCATATGACGGTAAACTTGGTGTAGGCCTAGAATCCCCAAAAGACCAAGATATCCTCCAAGAAGGCTTGTTTAAAACAAAAAAAAATGGTGCCAGAACCATGGTCTAAAGCTGAATCCCAGAAAATGTTTAATTGTATCCTTTGGTAAGCTAACCACCTCCATGGACTACCAGATTGACAATACACATCCCCTGAAGGTAGACTCTGGTTACAGACCTGGGAACATACATGAACCAAGGCCATAGCCTTCGACGACATGTGCCTAATGTTGTAAGAAAGGAAGTCTTTCTGTATACAACAACTCATAAGTAAAGGTACGGCATCCAAATTTAGAGATGTCATTATCCCATTCCATTCTACTCTACCCTTATGAGATGCAGCGTTGAGCATAACGCTGCCTTGCATATTTATCTAACTAGACTCATGCAACAGCTGGAACACTCTCCAGATGTTCCTCACTAGGAAAATACAAGGCCTGAACTACATGAACTCTGCATGACTCCTCGAAGCCTCTTTCACTTTACTCAGTCTCATACAGATTGCTGAGAGGTGATCAGTATGTGGCCTTTAAGGCATTTTCTGATCCAGTGCTAATGGACTTGCTACATATCCACAAGGCAAATGGTAATCAAAAATACCTGGTCTAGGATGCTGAATCTCTTCTGCAACATTAACAGAATTGTTTAGAGGGGCAGATATATTTCTTAAAGAATATCCATTCTCTAGAACAGGCTTTCCATTCAAGTAAAATAAAGTTCATTCCCAACCTTTGTCAAGCGAAACTTAGATCAATGAATGGAAAATGGAAAATTTACCACCAGACCGGCTCCTATGCACCTGATGGACAGGCAGCTTGTAAGTGCCCTACCACGTGGTGCAGGGCACAGCTTTAAGTATCCATGGGTATATGTCTTAGACTTGGCTACATCAAATTATGATCATGTAATAGAGAGCAATAAATAAATAATTTTGGTAACTGTTTTACACCAACTCCAAATGGGGTGTGTCATGGCTAGACCTATCAGGGATGTTAACCTAGTACTCACCTGTGATCTTATAATGATAGAGCTGCAGGGATAGCATACCTCTTTCTCATGTCCCTGCCCAACCACTCCAGCTTGGCAGAAAGAGAGTAACACTGGATATTTTCTGCTGGTATGCATATAGTTAATTCCTAGGTTCTCATAACTGGACACCACTGGACAACGAGGCTAAGTTCCAAACCTTTTATTGCAGGTTGAGCGCTTTCATCCAACCTCTGTTGGACTTCAGAACAACACATGAAAGAAACTCAACCCTTTTTAGACACACCTTGAAACTTGTTAAATTAAGCAATAAAACTAACCCATAGTAACTCTATTCACTTACCCCAGTCATAAACACCATTTTAATACACATTAAAACCTTAATAAATAAAAATAACGCATGTAAGAATACTAGATAATCCATAAAAACATTTTAATGTTAACCTAAAATATACTTTAATTTCAGTATAGCTATTATACTAACATTGTCATTGATACCTGGGAAATTGGTGGCATCCAACCTCATTTGCCACCTCACCTCACAGATATCTAAACCTATGTCCAGAACCTTGCCCTGCTTGTCCTTGGTCAATTGCTGTAACATGACAAATTTGAATCTATGCCATGGATTTTTCAATATGTACCTAGCTAATGCATTAGTAGTTTTCACATTCTTGATATCTAGAATATGTTCCCTGATTCTATCCTTAAAATGCCTACTAGTCTTACTGACATAGAAGGCTGAACAGTACTCACATTTAGCCATGTATACTAGATTCTTACTGTTACAATTAAAATGTCCATGAAAATGAAATGTTCTTGCATTAATGCGTGATTTTCACCAGTCTCAAATGTGTGTACATACATTGCATCTGCCATACTTAAAGTTACCAAAATGCTCTACTGCACTGGTGAGAATCAATATCAGCCCCTAATTCCAAAATCTCTTTAAATGATCCGTCTCTTCTAAAAACTACCCTAGGAGCTCCCACCCACCTTGTCCATAGGGGAACTGTCAGCATGTAACGATCTCCAGTTTTTTTGAATGATGTGACTTACCCATTCAGCATCCTGGTTAAAAGTAGTAATAAACAATAACCCACTACTCATCTTTCTTAAACCCGAATTACCATGTCTTGGCATGTTGGAACCTTCGGGACATATCAGGGTCCAGGGTCGCCCTAAGTATAGGCTTATACACGCCCCCCACTCTTTTGGCTCTAACTTCCTTTGCCAAAATTCTAGATAGAGCTTCAGGGTATCCCCTTTTAATAAACAACTCTGTAATAAATTCAAGCTCCTTCAAAAAGTCATGATCTCTAGTGACCATTCTGGCTGCCCTTACAAATTGTTCCTTGACAATAGACTTTTTTTGGTGGTAAGAGTGCCAATTGCAAAATTCCAAATAGGAGTTGGAAAATGTGGGTTTTCTATCAATATTAGCTCTCAGGGTTTTACTGCCAATATCAATAGTCAAAAGGACATCCAAATATGACACCCTATCTCTACTATACTCGTGTGTGAACTTAAACAATTCAACTGTGTGATTAATATATTCAAGGAAGTTTTTTAACATTTCTTCTTGACCATCCCAAATGACAAAAATGTCATCCAAAAATCTGATGTAGTGTTTAATACATGCCCAATTTTCACTAGGAAAAATAAATTCCTGCTCCCAGTCGGACATAACAAAATTGGCATATATGGGGGCACATGCCACCCCCATAGCCACACCAGTAACCTGCTTGTTATAGTGTCCTTCAAAATGCAAAATGTTGTTTGTTAAAACGGGCTCCATCAGGGTGATTAAAACATTGATTTCATCTTGATCAAAAATGTGAATCTTGCCAAGCTGCATTCCCAGCCATTCTAGCCCAACTTTATGGGGATCACCGAAAAAAGATTACACACATCTATAGTAACCAAAAGGATATTTTCGGTGATACTGACACCATTCAATTGGTCCAGGAAATGCCACGAGTCCTTGGCAGTATAGGAAAATGTTCCCAACCCCTTTTACAAATGATGATCCAGATACTTACTTAAAAAGCAGGTTTTCGCCCTTTTGCCTTCCACAATAGGCCTAAACTTTAAAGAGTCTAGGCCTTTGTGGATTTTGATAATACCAAAGATATTTGGTATTACTGGATGATCATTCCTTAAAAAATATGTATTCCTTCTCATTAATTTGCCCTTGGTATAGCATATCCTCTATTAAAAGATCCAGCCTCTCATAGGCTACATGGATTTCATTAACATTACTCTCACAATATCCTCAGTCAATAGGGCTGTTATCTTATCCTAATAATCACACCTATCAAGGAAAACTGCCCCACTACCTTTATCTGGCTTCATTATCCAGATATCTGTATCTGTCGACAATTCCTTCAGAATGCTTTTCTTACTTAAGGACAAATTACTAGACCTCCTATGGGATTTGTCCCTATAACCATCCCTGATATCAATCTCACACATTTTCTCATATGTCCCTACACAACTATTAAGAGGGGGATTAAAATAACTGTCTTTTTAACTCATTTTCTTGTTCATTATTACTCCTGTTAAACCACACTTTTAGGTTCATTTGTTACAAGTAAAAAGTTTTCTATTAAAATATTAGATAAATCACATGCCTACATGGCACAAACGTGAACCCCTTAGATAACAAATCAGCATGTGTTACACTAATAAGATTTTTAGAATAATTATAAATTTTGTAATCACCAGCTGAATTAACAATAATATCTGGACCACTGACGACACATGTATCATTAAAATCAAACATAGCATTATATAACATGTGAAAACAACACAACCAACTAGTACTCTGAACACAAAAAGACAGCGAAACTTGCAGATGTTCTCCTTTTCCAAAACTTTATTCCGTAAGAGCTTTCATAAGGACTACTACCCAAACTTCCTCAGACAAAGTTACACAAGCAGTCAATGACTTTTATACTTATACAATTAATAAATAAAGCAATTATATAAAAAAAAATTGAATAATTAAACAACTCAATTCCTTTCCTCCTATGGAAAACTGTTTACTTTGTATTTCATTACTAAATACCTAGACACTAAATTAGTGACTTGAATTAATATAAAATACAAATGTATTAAGTAGAAGAAAAAAAAAATATATATATATATATATATATCTATAAAAAAACATTTGTAGTATAATTAAATAAATGAAATACGTGGGGCTATGTTTTTTGTGTTAACCCCCCCCACACACACACATGTAAAATGCCAAAGTCAATTTGTCCATTATTTATGGAAATGTCAGTATTTGTCCAAGCATTGCCACAATCCAGTATATCAGAATTTGCGGCTCCATTATCCATGGATGGCTCAAAATTAGCCCGACCACAATTATTAAAATCATTTGGCAAAAGAATGTTGGATGAAAAAAATGTCTGATGAAAAAATACACGACCACTTTCACCACCTGTGTCACTGCATTCATAAGTGGCACTGAACAACATATCCGAACCAAATTGCTCATTCTTTATTGAAACAACTGTGGCTCACCTGTTCATCCCCACTCACAAAAACATCAAAGTTCCTCAATTCACTCTCTGTGCCAGGCTCCATAGCCACCAGCCTACCGTCTGATGAATCAACAAGTGTCTCATTAACAACGTCTTGCCGGCATGTCTTACTATGGTTAGCAACAATAAATGAAGTTTCAAAGTCAAAAAGTGCATCATTATCCACATAAGCACATACTTCTCCAAGCGACCCCATAGAAAAGTCAGTTAGTGACGGTTCCAATAATTCCATTGATTGTATTGGGTCTTTGGCCTTGCTCCCTGATCCTTGTATCTCCGGTCAGGATCTTCTGTTATTGCCCTCGGTTCTCTGTTCCTCAGGCATTTGGATCGTCTTGGGCCTTCTAAAGGGAACGCTGACTGAAATGACTGAAACACCCTCGGTTGGGACGTCACTTCCTGGTTCTCTTCTGTACGCTGATTGGCTGGAGACACTTGGTTACCATGGTTACCATTGGACAACGGGTATACCTTGTTGTCGGTATACTCCCATGTATCCCTTTTCAATTTATTAATCTTCCTTTGAAAATACTGTTACAACTTGCATCAATACCAGCTAAAATATTGCAATAATTAGTCTGGTAATGGTCAAACAGTAAGTCTTTGGTAATCTGTTCATTTTCTTTTTCCAACTCACTCAAAAGCTGCTTGATTCGGTGGCCGTTGTATTTGGTCATTATTTTAATAAGCTCAAAAAACAAGTAATCTCCGTGGTATCCCTGAAGTCTCAAAACAACCCACTAAACAAGTGTAGTGGGTCCAAAAACAAAACAGTGTAAGAAACTTCTGTGTGGAAGATTTTCAGTCCATATATTTCATGTTAATTACTGTATATTAATCAGATCAGACAATAGTAGTAGAAGTAGCAAACTTAAACTCGTGCTAAGTCAAAACAAAAAAGTAAATAAATAAAAAATTGACATGACGAGTTTAAGTTCGCTACTTCTACTACTATTGTCTGATCTGATTAATATACAGTGATTAACTAGAAATATATGGACTGAAAATCTTCCACACAGAGAAGTTTCTTGCACTGTTTTGTTTTAATAAGCTCAATACCTGTCCGGTCAAAAAGCCGGTGAACCTCGTTCAGCATGTCTTCATTGCTTTCTATACCATTAGGATACTTCCAGCACCGTAACCCCCTTGGGACTTGTCCCATTTCAATGTTTCTTTCCAAATAACAAGTTTTCAATTTGTAACTTCTTTAAAAGAAACAGTTTCTTTTCAAAGGACTTAATCCTATCTAATAAAGATTGATGCACAACAGTCTGTTGATTTGTCACTCTGCCTGCACTGGCTCGAAAGTCAAATTTGCTGTTTCTCCAATTCACAGAATCATTAGTCATCGGAACCACACTGACAACTACACCAGTTCTACTACCATGAAGCCCATTGCAAGTTGAACCACTCGATGAATCATTAAGCTGTGGCTCAGGATGAATAGTTAAATTAGCTTGAAAAAGCTGAGAAGGTTGAGTAAAGTGGGAGCCCAGACTCCCAAACGGGTTGCTACCCCTCTCATTTTGTATGGCAGTCAAGCTTTTGTTCTGGGCTGTATGCTCTGCCAATTGCTGATTAATCTGATTAAGTAGATCCACAATTTCCTTGTTAGAACTCACACCATCCATAGTCCAGGAAGCTCCTCTACCACTGAACTTAATAACCAGAAAACACGCTCCACTGAAGAACGAATACACCACTGGACACCACTGGGCAACGAGGCTAAGTTCCAAACCTTTTATTGCAAGTTAAGCGCTTTCATCCAACCTCTATTGGACTTCTTCAGAACAACACATGAAAGAAATTCAACCCTTTTTAAAGTATATTCTAGGTTAACATTAAAATGTTTTTATGGATTATGTAATATTTTTACATGGGTTGTTCATAGGTTGGTACTAGGCGATCAGCCCTAGGGCCTATACAAGCCTAGCCATAACAATTCCCTGGATATTTCTTCCCACAATATTTACTTCTCTGGACCCCTGTCTAGCAGGGCGACTGACAAGATCCCCCGGGGTGAATTTCCTATCTCCCATCCAATCATCAAGGTTCCTTTTGAAGAGGGCCAAGGAGGCGCTCTGCTTGACATGTATGGACAGTCTATTCCAGAGTATGGGGAGTCTCTGGGTCAAGAACCTATCCCTCCAGCATGTTTTGTTCATTGTGATGATAAGGTTTAGATCCCTGGAGCATGTGGCTCTGAGGGATTGGGATTTCTTTAAGTGGAGCATGTCCAACAGCTCAGGGTTTGACATGGCCTTGTATGTTAAGCAGAGATCACCTCTGAGTAGACGATATGCCACAGAGTATAGCTGGAGTTTTTTTAGATGGTCAGCATATGGCATCTGCTTTAGGCCTGTGATTCTTTTAGTGAGGTATTTCTGTTGTCTTTCCAACTGTTGCAGATGTCTTGTGAGGTACATACCAAACTGGGCATTATACTCTATAATGGGTCTAATGAGGGATGAGCACAGTGGGACAATGACCTCCTTTTTTCTGGATGAAATCCCTTAGTGATGAGGTGTACCACATAGAAGGATTTCCTGACTGTTGTGGCGATGTAGTTATCGAAAGTGAGACCACTGTCCACTTGTCTCCCTAAGTCTCTCATCACACTTTTGATGTTTAGGGTGCTGCCACCTATAATTGTGGTCAGGCTAATTTTGAGCTGTCCATGGATAATGGATCTGCAAATTCTGATATACTGGATTGTGGTAATGCTTGGACAAATACTGATATTTCCATAAATAATGGACAAATTGACTTAGACATTTTATATAATGCTATGTTTGATTTTTAATGATACGTGTTGTCAGTGGTCCGGATATTATTGTTAATTCAGCTGGTGATTACAAAATTTATAATTATTCTAAAAATCTTATTAGTGTATCACATGACTATTTGTTATCTAAGGGGTTCATGTTTGTGCCATGTAGGCATAGTGATTTTTCTAATATTTTAATAGATTTAAAACTTTTTACTCGCAAAGTAAACCTAAAAGTGTGGTTTAACAGGAGTAGTAATGAACAAGGAAATGAGTTAAAAAGACAGTTATTTTAATCCCCCTCTTAATAGTTGTGTAGGGACATATGAGAAAATACATGAGATTGATATTAGGGATGGTTATAGGGACAAATCCCATAGGATGTCTAGTAATTTGTCCTTAAGTAAGAAAAACATTCTGAAAGAATTGGCGACCGATACAGGTATCTGGATAATGAAGCCCGATAAAGGTAGTGGGGCAGTTTTCCTTGATAGGTGTGATTATTCGGATAAGGTGACAGCCCTATTGACCGAGGATATTGTGAGAGTAATGTTAATGAAATCCATGTAGCCTATAAGAGGCTGGATCTTTTAATAGAGGATATGCTATACCAAGGGCAAATTAATGAGAAGGAATACCGATTTTTTTAAGGAATGATCATCCAGTAATACCAAATATCTTCTGGACCATCATTTGCAAAAGGGGTTGGGAACATTTTCCTAGATTACCAAGGACTCGTGGCATTTCCTGGACCAATTGAATGCTGGCAGTATCACCGAAAATACATTTTTGGTTACTTTAGATGTGTGTAATCGTTTTTTGGTGATACCCGATAATGTTGAGCTAGATTGGCTGGGAGTGCAGCTTGGCAAGACTTACATTTCTGATCAAGATGAAATCAATGTTTTCATCACCTAGAAGGAGGCAGTTTTAACAAACAACATTTTGCATTTTGAAGGACAATATTACAAGCAGGTTACTGGTGTGGCTATGGGGGGGGGTGGCATATGCCCCCATATATGCCAGTTTTATGTCCCACTGGGAGAAGGAATTTATTTTTCATAGTGAATTTGGGCATGTATTAAACACTACACCAGATTTTTGGATGACATTTTTGTCATTTGGGATGGTCAAGAAGAAATGTTAAACTTCCTTGAATATATTAATCGCACAGTTGAATTTTTTTAGGTTCACACACGAGTATAGTAGAGATAGGGTGTCCTATCTGGATGTCCTTTTGACTATTGATAATGGCAGTAAAACCCTGAGAGCTAATATTTATAGAAAACCCACATTTTCCAACTCCTATTTGGAATTTTGTAGTTGGCACCCTTACCACCAAATAAAGTTTATTGTCCAGGGACAGTTTGTAAGGGCAGCCAGATTGGTCGCTAGAGATCATGACTTTTGAAGGAGCTTGAATTTATTACAGAGTTGTTTATTAAAAGAAGATGCCCTGAAGCTCTATGTAGAATTTTGGCAAAGGAAGTTGGAGCCAAAAGAGTAGGGGAGGTGTGTATAAGTCTATACTTAGGGGGACCCTGGACCCTGATGTGTCCGAAGGTTCCAACATCCAAGATATGGTAATTCAGGTTTAAAAAAGATGCGTAGTGGGTTATTGTTTATTACTGCCTTTAACCAGGATGCTGAATGGGTAAGTCATGTCATTCAAAAAAACTGAAGATTGTTACATGCTGCTAGTTCCCTTATGGACAAGGTGGGGGGACTGCCTAGGGTAGTTTTTAGAAGAGACGGATCATTTAAAGAGATTTTGGAATTCGGGGCTGATATTGATTCTCACCAGTGCAGTAGAGCACTTTGGTAACTTTAAGTATGGCAGATGCAATGTATGTACACACATTTGAGACTGGTGAAAATCACGCATTAATGCAAAAACATTTCATTTTCATGGACATTTTAATTGTAACAGTAAGAATCTAGTATACATGGCCAAATGTGAGTACTGTTCAGCCTTCTATGTCAGTAAGACTAGTAGGCATTTTAGGGATAGAATCAGGGAACATATTCTAGATATCAAGAATGTGAAGACTACTAATGCATTAGCTAGGTACATATTGAAAAATCCATGGCATAGATTCAAATTTGTCATGTTACAGCAATTGACCAAGGACAAGCAGGGCAGGATTCTGGACATAGATTTAGATATCTGTGAGGTGAGGTGGCAATTGAGGTTGGATGCCACCAATTTCCCGGTATCAACGACAATGTTAGTATAACAGCTATACTGAAATTAAAGTATATTTTAGGTTATTCGAAAAAACAGCCAGATAGAGACCACCACGATATAAATAAAACTAATATATTGTGAAACAAGCGCTTTCACGTGCATCCAAGCACACTTCCTCAGGTTTGTACAACTTTACTCCATTAGATAGCTTTTATATACTTCTAAACCATCTACTAATTAACTTTAATTTAATCAGCTGATGAAATCAATTAATTAATTAAGCTGCTAAAACCAGTAAGGCAGCGTAAGGAAAAACAAGCATAGATAAAGGTATATATTAGTTATTTAAAGCACAAAACAGTATTATTAACATATATTTATACATACATATATGTGTATATAACATCATAAGAACATCATAAAACATCCTAATCAAAATTCAATAGAAATAAAATGAAAATGAGTGTTATAATATACAAATGTAAAAATATATAAATATATATATAAATTAATATATATATGCGTATTGTATGTGTTTTGTATTAAAGAAATATAAAATAGAGAAAAGGAAAATTAGAATACTCTAACAAAACTGCATGTGGAATAATATAATAAGTGTATTAAATGGGTTGTAATGTATCATAACCTAGAATTAATCTTAAATTCTAATCACGTGCAGTTAAAACAGGTTTGATTTTATTTTAGGTTAACATTAAAATGCTTTTATGGATTATGTAGTATTTTTACATGCATTGTGTTTTAGGTTTTAATGTGTATTAAAATGGTGTTTTATGACTGGGGTAACTGAATGGGGTTACTATGGGTTAATTGAGTTTTATTAACTAATTTAATTGTTTAATATAAGAAGTTTCAAGGTGTGCATAAAAAGAGTTGAGTTTCTTCAATGTGTTGCTCTGAAGAAGTCCAACAGAGGTTGGATGAAAGCGCTTAACTTGCAATAAAAGGTTTGGAACTTAGCCTCGTTGTCCAGTGGTGTCCAGTGGCGTATTTGTTCTTCAGTGGAGTGTGTTTTCTGGTTATTAAATTCCTAGGTTCTGTTTGAGCTGCCTACTATATTATTAGATGTAAAGAAAGAAGACTAGTTCAGGACATTATAGATAAAAGGGAAGACTTGATGCATGCAAAAATTTAAATTGTTGCCAACAAGCTTAGAGCTGGTGCTTTATATTTGGCCAATTTTTTAAGTAAGGACCACTCAGAAATACATTCCCATATCAGTTTGTTACATTTCCAACACACTGAACCTGTATTTTTAAATATGTTCCGACTTTTGGGAGTGAGTAGAAATGTGATGTGAATATTTTCATGGAAACAATTTCTAACATGAAGAAAAAATTCTCTACATAGGTCTTCAAAATAAGAGGTTTTTGTCAGTTAAATTTGGACAAGGCATATTTGTCATAACATTTCAGTTTTTAAAAGGGATATTTTAATTATCTAATAATTTGTACCATAAGATAAATGTGGTTTGGAATTAAAATAGATATTTTAAATCACTGCTAATAAAAATGACTTGGGAAATTCTAATTCCCATTAGATGCATTTTTAAATCTTTTATGAGAAAAAGTTTTTTATGCATTGCAACTCCCAACTATTTTTTGTATATCTCTGTTAACTTTTTTTAATTCTGTTTCGTAAATTTGTGTAGTATTAATACTGATAAGCTAATACATTTTTTTTGTGGTTTACATTGTTGTTTTTTTAACTTCATTATTTGTGTGAATTAACCTTAAGGTGCTTTGCACTGCCAAATAGAGCAAAATCCCATTTTTAAACAACTCTCTACAGATCTCTTAAGATTTTTAATAATTATTTACATTTATATTAACTGATAGATTTAAGTATTTTTGTAGAAGTCTTTATCTTCTTTTGTTAACAGAATATCACCAGCAAAAAGATGAATCTTAGATTGAAGTCATTCTATATAAGTATTATTTCTAATGTATTCTGCAAAGGGTTCAATAATTGCAGGTAGCAATGAAGAAAGTGGCCAGCCTTGTTTATTACCTTTTTTAATGTAAAGAGCAGGAAAGAAAAAAAATAATCTACCTTAATAAAAGCGTTAGATTTAACATACATTTTTTGACATCATAATAAATTGAAGAGAAATATACAAATTTCTAACAATTTAAATAAGTATACCCAGTTAACCGAATCAAAGGCTTTCTCCAAATCAAGACTTACTTTAACCTATTTCAAGCTAATTATGTAAACAAAAGAACTCAGCACAGCTCCTCGTGGTGGCCAGCAGTGTTCCTCTAGCAGCAGAGACCAGAAAAGACTACCTTTCCAGATTTTAAGTATTTTTCTTGGCTTTTTCGACTTTTTGTGCCTTTCGACTACTGTTTCTGCTTATTTTATCAAAGTTTGCACAGTTTTTTCTGTGTTTATAAGTTAAAACTGTTTACTGCACTTGCTAGTTTAAGTTTTGCCTAAAAGTTAAACTACAGGCTAATACACTCAAGTGTACTAGCTTTTGATAGCATTTAATCGAAAATCATAGCATTTATTGTGTTTTCTGCTTTTCTGTAAAAAAACTTGAAAAAAACAAAAAAATATCCTTGCTTTCCATACTTTCCTAAACTAGTGTTCCAGAGACCAGATTTTGCTGATCCCTGGGCTTTGTCTTGGTTCCTGTTTTCTCCATTTTCCTTGTTTGGTCAAGGGGTAGTTTCTTTACTCACTAGTGGGAGTAGGGAGTACTGAACTGCCTGTTTGTCCTCAGAGGAGTGGTTTAAGGCAGTAACTTGTAGTTTATTGGCCATTTTGGGTCATTTCCTGTCTTTTCCAGCCTCCTGCTATAAAGCACGTTTTGGCGGGCTTTTCCAGCTATTGAGAACTCAGCACAGCTCCTCGTGGTGGCCAGCAGTGTTCCTCTAGCAGCAGAGACCAGAAAAGACTACCTTTCCAGATTTTAAGTATTTTTCTTGGCTTTTTCGACTTTTTGTGCCTTCGACTACTGTTTCTGCTTATTTTATCAAAGTTTGCACTGTTTTTCTGTGTTTATAAGTTAAAACTGTTTACTGCACTTGCTAGTTTAAGTTTTGCCTAAAAGTTAAACTACAGGCTAATACACTCAAGTGTACTAGCTTTTGATAGCATTTAATCGAAAATCATAGCATTTATTGTGTTTTCTGCTTTTCTGTAAAAAACTTGAAAAAACAAAAAATATCCTTGCTTTCCATACTTTCCTAAACTAGTGTTCCAGAGACCAGATTTTGCTGATCCCTGGGCTTTGTCTTGGTTCCTGTTTTCTCCATTTTCCTTGTTTGGTCAAGGGGTAGTTTCTTTACTCACTAGTGGGAGTAGGGAGTACTGAACTGCCTGTTTGTCCTCAGAGGAGTGGTTTAAGGCAGTAACTTGTAGTTTATTGGCCATTTTGGGTCATTTCCTGTCTTTTCCAGCCCCTGCTATAAAGCACGTTTTGGCGGGCTTTTCCAGCTATTGAGAACTCAGCACAGCTCCTCGTGGTGGCCAGCAGTGTTCCTCTAGCAGCAGAGACCAGAAAAGACTACCTTTCCAGATTTTAAGTATTTTTCTTGGCTTTTTCGACTTTTGTGCCTTTCGACTACTGTTTCTGCTTATTTTATCAAAGTTTGCACTGTTTTTCTGTGTTTATAAGTTAAAACTGTTTACTGCACTTGCTAGTTTAAGTTTTGCCTAAAAGTTAAACTACAGGCTAATACACTCAAGTGTACTAGCTTTTGATAGCATTTAATCGAAAATCATAGCATTTATTGTGTTTTCTGCTTTTCTGTAAAAAAACTTGAAAAAACAAAAAAATATCCTTGCTTTCCATACTTTCCTAAACTAGTGTTCCAGAGACCAGATTTTGCTGATCCCTGGGCTTTGTCTTGGTTCCTGTTTTCTCCATTTTCCTTGTTTGGTCAAGGGGTAGTTTCTTTACTCACTAGTGGGAGTAGGGAGTACTGAACTGCCTGTTTGTCCTCAGAGGAGTGGTTTAAGGCAGTAACTTGTAGTTTATTGGCCATTTTGGGTCATTTCCTGTCTTTTCCAGCCCCTGCTATAAAGCACGTTTTGGGCTTTTCCAGCTATTGAGAACTCAGCACAGCTCCTCGTGGTGGCCAGCAGTGTTCCTCTAGCAGCAGAGACCAGAAAAGACTACCTTTCCAGATTTTAAGTATTTTTCTTGGCTTTTTCGACTTTTTGTGCCTTTCGACTACTGTTTCTGCTTATTTTATCAAAGTTTGCACTGTTTTTCTGTGTTTATAAGTTAAAACTGTTTACTGCACTTGCTAGTTTAAGTTTTGCCTAAAAGTTAAACTACAGGCTAATACACTCAAGTGTACTAGCTTTTGATAGCATTTAATCGAAAATCATAGCATTTATTGTGTTTTCTGCTTTTCTGTTTAAAAAACTTGAAAAAACAAAAAATATCCTTGCTTTCCATACTTTCCTAAACTAGTGTTCCAGAGACCAGATTTTGCTGATCCCTGGGCTTTGTCTTGGTTCCTGTTTTCTCCATTTTCCTTGTTTGGTCAAGGGGTAGTTTCTTTACTCACTAGTGGGAGTAGGGAGTACTGAACTGCCTGTTTGTCCTCAGAGGAGTGGTTTAAGGCAGTAACTTGTAGTTTATTGGCCATTTTGGGTCATTTCCTGTCTTTTCCAGCCCCCTGCTATAAAGCACGTTTGGCGGGCTTTTCCAGCTATTGAGAACTCAGCACAGCTCCTCGTGGTGGCCAGCAGTGTTCCTCTAGCAGCAGAGACCAGAAAAGACTACCTTTCCAGATTTTAAGTATTTTTCTTGGCTTTTTCGACTTTTTGTGCCTTTCGACTACTGTTTCTGCTTATTTTATCAAAGTTTGCACTGTTTTTGCTGTGTTTATAAGTTAAAACTGTTTACTGCACTTGCTAGTTTAAGTTTTGCCTAAAAGTTAAACTACAGGCTAATACACTCAAGTGTACTAGCTTTTGATAGCATTTAATCGAAAATCATAGCATTTATTGTGTTTTCTGCTTTTCTGTAAAAAAAACTTGAAAAAAACAAAAAAATATCCTTGCTTTCCATACTTTCCTAAACTAGTGTTCCAGAGACCAGATTTTGCTGATTCCTGGGCTTTGTCTTGGTTCCTGTTTTCTCCATTTTCCTTGTTTGGTCAAGGGGTAGTTTCTTTACTCACTAGTGGGAGTAGGGAGTACTGAACTGCCTGTTTGTCCTCAGAGGAGTGGTTTAAGGCAGTAACTTGTAGTTTATTGGCCATTTTGGGTCATTTCCTGTCTTTTCCAGCCACCTGCTATAAAGCACGTTTTGGCGGGCTTTTCCAGCTATTGAGAACTCAGCACAGCTCCTCGTGGTGGCCAGCAGTGTTCCTCTAGCAGCAGAGACCAGAAAAGACTACCTTTCCAGATTTTAAGTATTTTTCTTGGCTTTTTCGACTTTTTGTGCCTTTCGACTACTGTTTCTGCTTATTTTATCAAAGTTTGCACTGTTATTCTGTGTTTATAAGTTAAAACTGTTTACTGCACTTGCTAGTTTAAGTTTTGCCTAAAAGTTAAACTACAGGCTAATACACTCAAGTGTACTAGCTTTTGATAGCATTTAATCGAAAATCATAGCATTTATTGTGTTTTCTGCTTTTCTGTAAAAAAACTTGAAAAACAAAAAAATATCCTTGCTTTCCATACTTTCCTAAACTAGTGTTCCAGAGACCAGATTTTGCTGATCCCTGGGCTTTGTCTTGGTTCCTGTTTTCTCCATTTTCCTTGTTTGGTCAAGGGGTAGTTTCTTTACTCACTAGTGGGAGTAGGGAGTACTGAACTGCCTGTTTGTCCTCAGAGGAGTGGTTTAAGGCAGTAACTTGTAGTTTATTGGCCATTTTGGGTCATTTCCTGTCTTTTCCAGCCCCTGCTATAAAGCACGTTTAGCGCCAAGATTAGCGATTTAGCTGAGTTGCCACTGTTGCACACTAGGGCAGCCGGTTAAGCAGGTTTAAACTATTCGGCTACCTAAAGTCCACTCTTCAAATTTTCCCTTGAAACTACCTTCCTCGACCTATACTACTCATCTAATCAGCGTATCCTATAACTAAAAAGATTATCTCTACTTGACTCTAAGTAGACTATTCTCTATCTGTTAAACCTAGCACTTGCTCCTACAGTACTTATTACCTTGATACGGCACTCTTATAGATAGCACCCCAAAAGGCAACCCCCATTTCTCGGTCACCCACATCCCCGGAATCTTTTTAAAGTTTTTGTCTATCCTTCTAGCATGTCGAGGGATCAGTTGCTAGTGTCATCTCCTGCTCAGCTGGTGAACCTGAATATTGAGGCAATGTTACAATTGCCTCATGTACACAGACAACCCTCTCCTCCTCCCACAAAACACAAATACATGCGAGAGATGCAACTATACGGCCAAACTGGAGGCTGAGCTCTCTCAACATAGGACTGGCAAGACCAGTCAGGAGGGGAAGGTTACCACACACACTATAGACCCAGTCTCACATAGTACCATTACAACCTCAAATCATACACATAAACACACAAAGACATACTCGGAGGCTCTGATCAAAAATCTACCAAAACAGCAGAGGCCACCAAAGCAGACACCCAAAAAACCACCACCTCAGAACACAACACCTGCAACACATAGACCTCACAGTCAGAGTGTCAAACAGTCACAGCCCTTAAGGCCAAACACAATGCCAGACACACTAGTCATTGGTGACTCCATAGTCAGACACACTGATGTCCCGCTCACCAGACTGAGTAAGGAGAAGGTCACAGTAAGCTGTCTGTCGGGCGCTAGAATCCGCCACATAACGCAAGCACTCAGGTCTCTCAACAGCAGGTACAAATATGACTCAGTCATTGTCCACGCTGGTGTAAACGACCTGAGACGCACTCTCCTTGGACTACATGAAAAGAGACATTGAGGAGCTCTCTGATTATGTAGCCCAGGCAGGTATGACCCTGACCTTGAGCAGTATCCTACCTTCACCAAGAATGATGCCACAATACAGAGATAAGATGATCAGCTTTAACAATTGGCTTAAACACTGGTGTCATTCAAAGGATCCAGTATCTGTCTGCCTGGGATGACATGCTGGACAAGCCACGCTGCCAAGGGACGGCTTGCACCTGTCACCCTGGGATTCCGGATATTGGCAAAGGCTCTTGCCACCCCATAGTGCCTTTTTAGGCAAGGCTCAAATTCTAAACCTACCACCCTAGAACACAAAAAGGAAATAAACTAAGGGTAATGCTGCTCAATGCCAGAAGTCTAAATCTCAAAATGCACGCACTCGAGGCCCTTCTCAGTATGGAGAACATTGATGTCTGTGCTGTGACAGAAACCTGGTTCAAGGCTCCTGAGAGCACCCCAGCGCTATCAGGTTTTACCTCATATCATGCGTTCCGGCCCCAAAATCAGGAAAATACCAAGAAAGGAGGGGTATCCATATTCATCAAGGACACCCACACCTCAAGACTGGTGGCAACGCATGATGCATCGGAGACCATCCAGGTGCAATTAACCGTAGGCAAGACTGCTCTGCAAATAGTAGCATGTTACAGGCCACCCTCACAAACTCAGGAACCTCACATGGCCTTCCTGAAAACACTAGAGGGATAAATGTATCACCAAACACCATCATACTAGGTGACTTCAATTACCCAAATATAGACTGGGAACACTACTCAAGCCCAAACACCCTAGCCCAAAAGTTCCTGGAATTCATAAACTCAAATGCCATGGAACAACTAGTCACCATTCCCACAAGAGGAGATAACATACTCGATCTCATCATCACGAACATGGGAGCACAATGTTCAACACCGAAGTATACCCTCACTGGTGAGATCAGATCACAAACTAATCTCGCTGGAGGTCCTCATCCCACCCCACCTGAAATAAAAAGACCACAGTAAAGAACTTCCCAAAAGCCGACTTCACACTTCTAAAGACTAGTGTGGTCTCCTTTAAGGCCCCGAGCGGCGGAAAACAGTACTCAAGCTGCTGAATCACTTACAAATGCCTTCTACCAGCACCTGCAGGACTGCATGGATAAGGCAATCCCAAGCAAAACAAAGACTCTTTGTACCAAAGGCAAGCATCCAGTCTGGTGGACCCCAGCCATAAACAAACTCTACAACAAAAGGAGGAAGCTACTACAAGATAGAGCAAAATCCTTAAAAGGTAAGACACCCTTGATCACTATAAGTAAAAACTAAGAGCTCTCATAAAATCATCCAAAGCAAATTTCGAGAGAAAAATAGCTAAAGACTCAAAAGACAATAATAAGGCCTTCTTTAGCTATGTTAGAAACCTAGGAGGAAACTCCCAGATATGCTCAGAACTAGTTCAAAATGATGTGAAGATTACTGATCCTACAGACATTGCCAACATACTGGCTGACAGGTTCAGTGCAAACTTCTCACCCCTCCCCAAAAGGAGAGATATCTATACCAAATGATTCAGCCCCCCAAACATCTCCAGCGCCCAAGTGAGAACTGCTCTCTCCAAAGCAAAAACACAGCATCCATGGGACCTGATGGTGTCCCGGCTGTGTGCTCCACAAACTCAATGAGGAATTAAACCCACAGCTAGGACAGCTGTTTAATCAAAGTCTTACCTCTGGATACGCACTCCAGGAGTGGCGCACTGCAACTGTGGTCCCACTTCACAAAGGCGGTGCCTCCACCGACCCTGGTAATTACCGCCCATTAGCTTGACAAGCCTTATCTGCAAAGCCATGGAGAGGATCATAATGGACCTCATAAATAAAGACATTGGGAATTTGCAGACTTTGGATCCAACCCAGTTTGGCTTTGTCAAAGGCAGATCATGCCTTTTAAACTTGGTTGACTTTTTCAAACAGTCACCAAAGCCATTGATGAGGAAAGGCAGTCCATACAGCCTACCTCGATCTGGCTAAGGCCTTCGATACAATACCCCACTCGGGTATCATTGAAAAACTCATCAGCTTAAATGTTAACCCATACATCACAAGATGGGTTGCAAACTGGCTGAGTGACAGAACCCACAGGGTCAGAGTTGCTGGCGCCATGTCAGACTCAAAGCCTGTCACAAGTGGTGTCCCACAGGGCTCAGTCCTGGGCCCACTCTTGTTTGGCATCTACTTTTCTGAAGTACAAGCAAACACAGGAGGGTTATGGCTGACAAAGTTTGCAGATGACTGCAAACTGGGCGCCATAGTAGAAAACACATCTGACACAGATATCCTTCAGAAGGGTCTCACAGAAACGGATAACTGGTGCCAGAGCCACGGCCTAAAGTTAAATGCCAAAAATGCATAGTCATACCCTTCGGGAAAAACAAGGTTACCCCTAGCTACCAAATAGGAGGCAATCCACTGAGCACAGAAGAAGTTATCAGGGACCTGGGGACCCAGGTTGATAGTAGTCTGTCATTCGACACCCATGTAGCTAAAGTAGTTAGGAAGACCTTCTACATTGCCCACCTTATCATGAAGGGATTCTCATCTAGATCAAGGGAGGTTATAGTCTCCCTTTACTCATCACTCATCAGACCAATGATTGAGTACAATGCCCCATTTGGAATGTATCTGACCCGACACTTGCAGCAGCTGGAGAGGCCACAAAAGTTCCTCACCAAAAGGATAAAGGGTCTCAAAATCTATCCTATGCTGCCCGACTGAAAGAACTCCAGCTCTATTCAGTCGCCACGCTTGCTCAGAGGTGACCTTTGCCTAACATACAAGGCCATGTCAAACCCAGATTTGATGAATATGCTTCACCTCAAAAATCTAGATCCATCAGAGCCACAAGGGCGGAGACTTAAACCTCGACACGGCTATTAATAGGACGTGCTGGAGGGATAGATTCATCACCCAAAGACTCCCTATGCTGTGGAACAGAATCCCGGTACATGTGAGGCAGAGCACCTCGCTGGCCTTGTTCAAGAGAAATCTTGACCAATGGATGGGAGATCGCAGATATACCCCAGGGATTACCTCAGTGTCACTGCTCGACAGAGGCACAGCAAAATAATGGGTATAGTTCCCCATACTAAAGGGGTGGCGTAAGCCACAAAACGATGGGCTAGGCTTGTAAATGCCCTCGGGCAGATAGCCTAGTATGAACCTATGAACCTATATAATTGTTATTAATCTTTTAATATTATCATGTATTTTTCTTCCTGAAATAAAACCTGGGTATTGCTTTGAACCAATTATTTAACTGATTATTTTAGTCTATTAGTAATAATGGACATAAAAACATAATTCATGTTCAGAAGAGAGATAGGTTTGCATGAAGCACATTTTCGAGATATTAAATAGTATTTCCATGAGGGTAGATCCTCATTTCCTTTTTGAATCAATAAACATACATTTTTAAATGAAATTAATAATTTATCTGGAAGGAATTTGCATTTTTATTATCAATTAAGTCATTTCTGATTCAGATAATTTTCTTAATAAACATATTAAAAGTAAACAATGTAATGTTTTTGGATCTAAATCTATACCTCATCAATCATCATCATTGTCAACCCCCCTTTTTTATATAAGGTAAGAGAGTTTTGTTAACTATCACCATCTCTCTCACTTCGGTGCCACTCTTGTACCTTCTTCACCAGTTACACTCTATCCCTCTCTTTGCTGGATGCTGGAGTTTCCTCTTTCCTTCTTCCTATCTCTCCCAAATCTTCTTCACCAGATTGTCTTCTGCTTTTCCACACATGACATAAATGCCATAGTCTGTACTCTTTGACCTTCTATGCAATTGGAGCTACTTTGGCTTCTGCTCTGATGTCCTCATTTCTTCATCTGTCCCATAGTGTGCATCCTATCACTCATCTCAGACAACTTCATCTTCATCACCTCTAGTTTCCTCAGCTGATTTGCCTTCACTGCCCGGGTTTCTGTATCATACAGTAGTACTGGTCACATCACTGTTTTGTACATCTTATTTTTTCAGCTTCTTTAGAATTCTTCTGTCATACACTACACCTGGCATTCTTCTGTCATACACTACACCTGATGCTCTGTGCCAGTTGTCTGAGCCCAGCTGATTGTAGCTTTGACCTCCTCATTCAGACTTCCGTTTTCCTCAACCCATCCATTCCAGGTACTTGAAGCTGTTAACCTGTTCCACTGTTGTCCTTTCCATGTCAATTCTCACATTCTTCTGATTTCCCCATTTGCTGCATTTACAGCTGTCTTACTCAGTTTCATCTCATGCTCTGTTTTGCATTCAATCCCCTATCCTTTGCTGAAGTTTTTGCTCAGTGTCTGCCAGTGATGCCACATCATCTGCATACAGCAACTTTGTCAATTTGTCCCCTCCAACCTGTTTGCTAATTCCATCACCTGTTTGAACAGCAGTGGATTCAGAATCGAACCCTGATGCACACCCAATCCCACTGGGAACTCCACTGTGAGAGCGAACACTGTTTGTACTTCAGTCATGTGGTCCTTGTATATAGCCTGCACTAATTTTACCAATGTTTCTGGGACTTCATACCATTACAGGACTACCCAAATCAGCTTTCTTGGGACCTTGTCACATATTTTTTCTATGTCTTGGAGTTCCCAGTTAGACTCTCTCCTTATCTCTATCTTCCTGTTGGCTATCTGTCTGACTGTTGACATCAGATTGATTGTGCTGTATCCTGATCTGAGTCCAACCTGCTTATCTCCTATCTTACTGTATACTACTGCTCATAATTGTGTATTAGTCACCCTCTCCAGAACTTTCATGCAGTGTGATAGGAGTTTAATACATCTGTACTGCCCACAGTTGTGGATGTCCCCTTTGTTCTTGTACACTGGCATGAGTATGCTTATTCTCCAGTCATCTGAGATACACCTTTCTCTCCACACTGCTATGAGTACCCTCAGGAGCCATTTCTCCCCGTCTCACCCACCATCTTGATCGTATCTGCTTTGACCTCATCTGAGCCTGCTGCTTTCCCTGACTTCATTTTCCTTAGTGCTGTTCTTACTACTTCTAGGGTGGAATCCTCTTCTGCTTTCATTTGTAGGCTGCATCTGAGGCAGTACAGCTTATATTTTTAATTCAAAAGCTGCTGAAAGTACTCCTATCTTCCTTTTTGTTTTGTGTGGACCGATGAGCAGGTTATTGCTGGTATCCCTTATGAAGGTTGTCTAATTATCTTCTTTATCTTTCTACCTTTGCCTTGCAACCGGATAAGAGTTTCTTTGTGCCATCTACTTTGTGCCATGTACTGAGTCATTTTCCAGATGCTTGTAGAGTGTCTGTGATGCCCTGTTCTTTGATATTGCGTATCAGACCACTAAGGAAACCCATTTCTCCTCCCTGTGACCTCAACTTCGTATTGGAAAAACTAACGCTACCTCCTTTTGAGCCAGCAAGCACAGCTTCCCTGCAAATGTGCACATTGAAAGCCATTCTCTTAGTGGCCATCACCTCTGCAAGAAGAGTGTCTGAACTGCAGGCCCTCATGGCCTGTCCCCCTTACACCACCGTCCACAAGGACAGGGTAACGTTGCACACTAATCCTTCATTCATGCCCAAAGTGGTGAATGAACTATCTCTTAACCAGTCCATTCATCTGCCGACATTCTTTCCCTCTCCATCTAATAACGCAGAGAGGATGCTTCATTCTCTGGATGTGCACAGACAACTAAGATTCTACTTGGACAAAACTAAATCTTTCAGAAAGTCTGATAAACTCCATCCCCTTCCACCCCAAGGCTCTGGATAAGGCAGTCTCCAAACAAACCATTTCCTCCTGGATTAGGAAATCCATTCTCTTCTGCTACTGTCACCATGGCAAACCATTGCCTCTAGGGGTTAGAGCTCATTCCACTAGAGGAATGGCTACCTCTAAAGCCTTTCTCAAAGGGCTGGACGCAGCCTCCATCATGGAAGCTGCTACCTGGTCTACAGTTCACATTTTCACCAAGCACTATAAGCTAGACCATGTTTCCAGGGCCAGAGCAGGATTTGTCAGGGCAATCCTGCAGGGATTCTTAGAATTCTCTACCTCTATTCCCACCCATCGCTCTTCCTAAAGCTGTGGTGCTCTCCCCCACAGTATGGATACTGCAACATAAGAATAGAAGGACATAGAATAGTTGTGTAAAATCTTTCCATAACCATAGATGTCTTTCTCTTCCATGTTGCAGTATTCCTTCCCTCCATACCCCCGTCTCCCTTTTTATGGATGCTTGGTCTATACCTATGTGTCCTCTCTCTACGGACTATTCTGTTCAGCCCTGCAGGAACATTTGCTCTTCATCTTCTCCTTGTGTTTATACACACTTATCTGGGCTTCAAGTTCTGAGGTCCGTGCATGCAGACGTCACATTTATAGACCCTGGTTTATGGCCCTACGTGCGACATCCCACGCATTTACAGCAGCCAGGCTTAAGCTCTTGTGTAGGAGCTGACGTCAGATCACCTGAGGGCTGGAAATCCCACAGTATGAATACTGCAACATGGAAGAGAAGGACATCTGTGGTTATAGTAAGATTTTACGCAACTATTCTTTTTCAACTGGGAATGGAAACCATTCTTACAAGCTCAAACACATTATAGGAACTGCTAAGTTTGCCTTCTCCCAGGCCACTGGTTATCCCTGCTGTGTGTGTAGTACTGTACTATATCATTGAAGATGTTTCTTTACATCCTGATTCTCTAACTCCTGCTCCTAGGAAACCAGACAGGTTTTACAGAGTGCTAGAATTTCATAAGCACATTTACAAAACTACCAAGGCTGACCCCTAAGTACTCTCTAATGACAGCGGAAGTTGTCTGTTAGACATATTTGGGGAGAAAACTTGTATCTCTGCCACCCTGGCAATGAGAGCATTGAATTGCCAATTCCATATGCTAAAATACTTTGGATCTCTCTAGAGCAAAACTTCTAGCTGAGGTGGATACTACTGCTGATAGAACCATATCAGAGGAAATTCAGGAGACAGTCTGAGACTCTTTAAAGTCTCCTTATAATTCCTGAAGTGTGTCTGTGACACCTTAGATGCAGCATGCAGAGCAGCTGCCACAGGTTCTGTCATCCATAGACGTACATGTCTCAGGACCGAGCCCCTGTTAGATCCAGTCAAGGCTGAACTACTGGGTGTGCTCCATTAGATAAAGAATTCATTTTCAGACCTCCAGCTGAACAAGTTTTCAAGAAGCTGGATAAGAAAAGAAAGCAAATAAATACTGTGAAGAACTTTTATCTGTCTTGTGACATCAAGGTACAGTAGGAATTACCCCTCAAAACCTTGTCCTCCCCCACCCAGTCAAAATAAGGGGATGCCTCCCCTTGGCAAGAGACTTACAGTCTAGGAGGTGGCAAATAGAACAATTGTACAGAACAGTGAGCTCAAACAGCCTACTCAGCACAGAGACCAACTGTGACTATGTTCAACCCCAGCCTCCCGTACCCCTAACCACCTTCCACTCCAAATCTCTGGCTGGAAGACTGTGTTCCTAAATCAATGGAAAACCGTATCATCATATAAAGGGGTACTGCATCCATTTCAGAGAAATCCCACCCTTCTTGGCCATTCCAAAACTACCAAAAGAGCAGGGAAAGCCTCTTATCACCTATCCCCGGGGAACTACTTCACTAATGATCCATTCAGCCTATTTCTCCATGTCAAGAGGGAAAAGGCCTCTACTCAAGGATCTTTCTACTTCCAAGAAAGGACCTGGAGATCCATCTTGGACCTTTTAAAACTAAACAAGTTTCTCAATATCCCAAAGTTCAAAATGTTTACTTTTCAAAAATTACTTCCCAGGATCTTCCGGAATGTCTTCATGGTCACACTAGGCTTAAAATATGCTAGCCTCGATGCCCTTTAGCAGACAGTCACAGAAAATGCCTACATTTTACCATTTGGGCAGTCTACTGCTTCCAGAGTTTTTCATAAAATGCTTCGCTCCTGTGGTAAGACAATGCAGATCTCTGGGAGTTCATATTTACCTCTACGTAGATAACTGTCTCATTCAGGAAGAATCCATATCAGAGACCCTAAATGCCTTGCAGATCACTGGAGACTGCTTTCAAAAAGTAGGTCTTACCATAAATCTTCAGTGTCACCAACTCTTCCTCAAACAAGCATTTTGTTTCTGTGCGCCTTCATAGGTTCAGCCCAACACAAAGCCTTTCTTCCTGAGGTTAAGCTATCTTTCCTGACAAAACTGCCTGACCAGCCTGTTTCCAAAGTAACGCATCTCAGCAATAGAATTTCTGAGTATTCAGGGTTACATGGCATCCTGCATTCTCATGATCTCACTTGCACAGTTACACATGAGAAAACTCCAGCGTTTCCTAAAAATGGTTGGGAATAGCATTCCCATCCCCTGGAAGCCTTATTGCCTCTCCGTCCATGCCTGAGGAAGGAGCTGCTGTGGTGGAAGGACACCATACTGCAGAACACAGGGGTAAATTTATCTTTACCAGAAACAGGCAATGCCCAGCACCACGGACAGTTCAGACATAGCTTTGGGGACCCACTTAGTTTCCTTGAAAGTGCAGGGCATCTGAACAGCAGAGAAAATTGCATATAAATCAGAAGGAGTTACCACCAGTCTACCTGGCCATAACTGCTTTTTGTCAGAATTTAAGCGCAGGGACCTTACAGATCTGGACATACAACCCCACCATGATGTGGTACATAAGCAAGGAAAGGTTTACCCTGTCCTGCCATTTGTGTAACCTCACAAGGTTGATTTGGATGCTGGCTCAGGAACTAGTGCTTACTGTCATAGCATCTTATATTTCAGGTAAACCCATGTCAGATTCTGTAAGCAAGGAGTGTCTACAAGCCAACAAATGGATGCTGAAGACAGAGGTGTTTCTAGATCCAACTGTGCAGTGGGGGTCCCCTCAATAGACTCCATGTTTTACTGGTTGGCTGATCTACAAGTGGTATTTAAACAGTTTTTAACATTTAGTTTCAAAGTCTGATGAAGCGTCGTTTGAGACTTGAAAGCGCTTACTGTATTGTGACTTCTTTGGAATAAAGAGTTTAACAGTCTGCTTCGATTGTCGTGGTGAGCCTCACTTTGTGTTTTTTACATTTGGACTGCTTTCTTACTTTGTGAGGCCCTCTACCCTTGACGTTCTCTCTTTTTTGCTGCATTATTTGGTTAACAGAAGGAACATGACAGAAGAGATCCACCAATCGCCTATTGATGGAGAAAGGATGTCAAAAGGTACTATTAATTTTTCACGATTACTAAGAACAGAGAGCAATCCTCTGTTGAAACTTTCATGTCAACAATTGGTTACTAATGCACAAGAGTCTAATTAAACCAGTTGATATAGAGGTTTTACAACGAATGAGAAAACTTGAAAATATGTTGACAAAACTTAAGCAAACACAGTGGCAAAGGCAACACATGGAAGTCTGTTTGTGCTTCAGAATAATTCCTAGGGGTCTACGTATCTTAAAAATGCCTACTTCAGGGTCCCTTTACCCAGAACTATTAGCAAGATGGCAGAAATTAAACTTGTAAACGAGTTTTGGGTGTATGAGGCTACTAATAAACAACTACACAACAATTGAGAATGTAGAATATTGGCTTCATTACTTAAACTCAGTTGGCTTCATTGATGTCAAATGCTGAGATGGCTGAGTTTTTACTAGATTTGAGCAACACATTAACAAGACTTGACAGCACGCTGTTAAGGCTAAGAAAAAGAAAATGGAGAGGGATTCATTAGATTTCGCGAAAGGAAATATATTTTCTTGGCCGAAACCCACTCCACGGACTCAAGGTAATGGACATGGTATCCCATATAACCGGTTAACTACACCTGAACAGTCTACTCCACCCACTGAAATGACGTCTCACGCTGAAACAGGAAGTGTCACTGCAAGAATGGAGGAAGCCTCGCTCTCAACGGGAGAAGCGAGTTTGCATGTTTTTAGTAATGCTGGACATTCATCATCTTCAAATCCAGATGTCAGGAAGAAATTGCCTCCTCCTGAACCATTAGATTCGACCTCCACTGGTGATTTTTCACTCCCTTTCCCTTTACCATATCAAGTCGCAATGAAGCAGGCGTGGAGTCCAGCATATTCAGGGAGAAAACGCAAGTATTCAGAGGAGAGACACGAGTTTCAATGCAAGGTACTGAAACCAGTTTTGAAAACCTAACGTTAAATCTCTCTAAACAAACTTTCTGATGGTGAACGAGCACTACTAGATAAAGGACTTTCATATATTCCTTCGCAGAACACTAATATAGTGGATATTATTATTGACTTAAAATGTTTCCTAAGAAATGTTAATTTGAAGTTGTTTTTTGGTGATAACAACCTAGAAAAGAATGATACAAACAGCACTATATTTAGGAAACCTACTTTTACACCACAGATGCACTTTCTTTTAGAATCATTTGAGAAAGCTATAGAGAAGGATTTATTGGATACCTTTGAAAACCACACTAGCTTGAAGGCTGATTTCTATAATTTGATCAGCTCAGAGAGGCATGCGCTGAAAACTTTAAGTAATAATGATAACGTCTTTATAAGATGGGCAGATAAGGGGGGAGCAGTTGTTATTTTAGATAGGGAGTTTTATAAGACAACCATGGAAACCGTGTTAGCTGATGGCAACACATATCGTAGGATAACAAGAAGTTATGTACTCGCCATAATGTTTGATGTATGTGGTCCATCTCGCCTCACATTCTTACCCGTGGGTTCGGAGCCAAATATCTGCTCCGACTCGGCCGATGTTACTAGCTCAAAGTCTCTCATTGGCTGGGCTAAGGGGGTATCCCATGGTGCACTGCTCCATATCCCCAGATCTAGTTTGCTGCGAAAAAACATATACACTTCATACACACCTTACATCCATATAAACAATAACTAATCAAAGGGACTCTGCAGGGGACAACCTAACCTCCAAATCCTCCAGGCAGGGGGACGGTGGGAGGGTAAGTAAGAATGTGAGGCGAGATGGACCACATACATCAAATGTTATGGTGAGTACATAACTTCTTGATGTTATGTGGTCCTATCTCGCCTACATTCTTACCCGTGGGACAGCGTCCCTAGCACCTACATCCTGGGTGGCTCATAGGAAAATACTCCTGAGAACTGTGGAGCCAAAGGAAGATCTGCCCCTGGAGACCACGTCCAATTTGTAATGAGAAACAAAGGTGTGAGGAGAAGCCCAAGTAGCTGCAGCACATATAACATCCATTGACAATCTAGCTTGATAGGCTGTGGATGTGGAAACAGCCCGCGTAGAATGTGCCTTGGCTGGAAATGGCATTTTTTTACCTCCTGCCTGATAGATGAAAGTGATACAACTGGCTATCCATCTAGACAGCGTAACCTTGGATACCGGAGAACCCAATCGGTTTACTGAAAAGGAGACAAAGAGTTGGTCAGACTTCCGGATATCTTTTGTCCGGTGTATATAGAAGCGTAACTGTCTATGTACATCCATTTGGTGAAATCTAAATTCTGCCTTGTTAGAGAAGTGGGGGAAGAACACTGGCAGCTCATTGGACTGATTCATGTTAGACACCGATGCCACTTTAGGAAGGAACGATGGGTTTGGTCTAAGAGAGACCCTATCTTTGTGGAAGATCAAATATGGGGGTTTGATGGAGAGGGCTTGAATTTCTGAGACCCGCCGTGCTGAAGTGACTGCTATTAAGAATGCTGTTTTCCATGTTAAGAATTTTAATTCACAGGTAACTGCAGGTTCAAATGGTGGTAGAGTAAGGGCTTGAAGAACAAAATTGAGATCCCAGGGCATGACGGGTTCGGACACTGGGGGACGAAGCAACAGGGTACCTTTAAGGAATGCTTTGCAAAGTCTGTGTGCCATAAGACTAGGTTCATTCGCTACGTGGAAATTAGATATCGCCGCCAGCTGAACTTTGATGGTGGCTGATGCGGACCCCTGATAGAAGAGCATAGACAAGAACTCCAGAACTGAATCTATTGGAGCTGTGTAAGGATCAGTACCTCTAGTATGAACCCAGATGGAGAACCTTTTCCATTTTCTAGAGTAAATCTTTCTAGTGGATGGCTTATGGGAGGACGATAATATATAGGCCACTTCTGGTGAAAAACTATGACGTCTGACTAGCGATGGAAGTGGAGTAGCCAGGCTGTCATCCGGAGTGTCCTCAGAGAGGGGTGGAACTGTCCCGACGTGTGTCATTAAATCTGGTAGAGGGTCCAGAATCCAAGGAGTGTCCACAACGTATGGTTGAAGAAAGGGGAACCATACTTGACGAGGCCAGTGTGGGGCAATCAGAATCATTCTGCTTTCCAAGAATTGCGCTTTCTGAATCACCCTCGAGAGAAGGGGAAATGGAGGGAAAGCATAAAGCAGACTGGAGGGCCAATCGTGAACCATAGCGTCCCTGGGTGATTCCCCCTGTGGGGGGATCAGCGTGAAGTAGTTGCTGCATTTCGCATTGAGAGGGCTTTCAAAAAGGTCGCAACAAGGCTGACCCCATCTGCTGAAGATTCGCTGTGCAACCAGGCGATTCAGGGACCACTCATAAGGCACAAGTATTGCTCTGCTTAGCCTGTCCGCTATTACATTGGACTTCCCCGGAATGTGCATTGCCACCAGAAACCGTTGGGAAGCTATTGCCCAATGCCACACTTGCATAGACTCTCTGCATAGGGGGTAAGAGCGGGTTCCCCCTTGCTTGTTGAGATGTTGTCTGAGTGAATCGCAGTAGTCCCTAGAGGAAGAACTTCCTGAAGTGCCTGCAACACAAGAAGCACTGCTCTCATCTCCAGGGCATTTATATGCAAATGTATCTCGTGTTCTTGCCACGTGCCTTGGACTGTCCTGCCGAGATAATGCCCCCCCCCCAATCTGGGAGGTGTCCGTGGTCACCGTGGCAACAGGGACGGGAGGAACGAAGGGCTTTCCCTCGTTCAAGTTGTTGGTGCACAGCCACCAACGGAGGTCCTGCTTGCACCTGTCTGTGATTAAGATGGGATGAGATAGTGGGAGTCTTTGGAGAGACCATTGGACAAAGTGGAGTCTTTGGAGAGACCATTGGACAAAGAGGATCCATTGAAGAAGTCTCGTGTAATCTCGCTAGAGGGACCAACATGATAGTTGCCGCCATGGTCCCTAGGAGTTGTAGAACCAGTCTTGCCTTCGCTTGTCTCAGGGGCATCAGCATATGTATTTGTCGTTGCAATACCGTGATCCTTTCTTGTGGTAAGAATGCTCGCATTTGAATTATGTCCAGCTCTGCTTCTATAAAGGTGACACGCTGTGAGGGCAATAAGGCAGATTTTTCCCAGTTTATTGTTCTGCCCAGTTTGTGACATAGACTGATGGTAGCATCCCTGGCCTGAACTAGTTGATGCCTGGTGGGGGCGGTAAGGATCCAGTCGTCCAGGTACGGAAACACCTGGGATCCGTGACGTCTTAAGTGAGCCATCACCACTGCCATGTATTTGGTGAGCACCCTGGGGGCTGTGGTGAGACCAAAGGCCAGGGTGACTGGCTCCCAGCCGGAAGCGTAGGTGACTCCTGGATGCTTTGTCCATTTTGACATGGTAATAAGCGTCCTTGAGATCGATGAAGCACATCCATACTTCCTCTCCCAACAATGGGGGAATAGATTGTAGTGTGACCATATGGAACTTGGACTTGTGTACGTAATTGTTGAGTTGACTGAGATCTAGTATGGGTCTCAAGTCCCCTGTTCTTTTCGGCACCAAAAAGAATCTTGAGTAAGTCCCTAATCCGATTTGGTCTGAGGGGACTGGTTGGATGGCCCCTTTTTCTAGCAACTGAGAGATCTCTGAGGCTGCTTGATCCCTTTCACTGGGTGGAACGTCTGGGATTTTTCTTATTGGCGGGGGTACTGAAAAAAATGGGATGAGGTAACCTCCGGAAATTATCCTTAATACCCATCCGTCCTGGGTGATGGTTCTCCTTGGGATAAGGCTTAGAAGGAAGGGGAAAACTGACCCCTACAGCAGACAGGGTCTTTCCCTTTTGCTCGCACCTGGTGAGGGTGTCTTTCACTTTGGTCCCAAACAAGGAGGAACCGTCAAATGGGGCGTCAGTGAAGGAAGACTTGAAGGCCTCCGCGAAGTGACACAGGCGCAGCCAGGCTTGCCTTCTAAGGGCGACCCCTGAGCTCGCTGCCCTACTCACTCCCTCGGCCGCATACGAGATGAGTCGCATGGATGAGTTAGCGATGGAGTTGAGGGTAGAAACCTATGCGTTAACCATCTGAGCCACCGCCTCAGGTATGTTACCCGCAAGAGCATCTCCCAATTCTTTGAGGAGATCTCTCTGGAGCCGAGTGAAGTGAGACAAATAATTCAGCAACCGTAAGGTGAAGGTTGCTGAAGATAGGGTACGCTTCCCGTACTGGTCCATGGTCCTAGACTCCTTGTTAGGAGGATGGACCGCTGAGGAAGACTCTGCAACTTCCTTCTGGGTGGCTGCCGCCACAACCATGGCATCTACCGGGACTCCTTTTGACAAACTCTTTTCCCTGGGGTGCGGACAGGAATTTGTTGGGACACCTGGGCTCCACAGAATCAGGGTTTTCCCACACTCTTCGACAAATGAGGTCAAGAAATTCGAAGGGTGGAGACACCCAGGAGGTGGAAGGTTGAGCGCCAAAAGCCTTAAGGAATACGGACTCCTCCTCAGAAGGAGTTTTGGAAGGCCAGCCTACTCTTTGTTTCAGTATCTCCAGGATATCGGAGAAGGAAACATCATCAGAGGAAGACTTGGGGGGACCCTTCCGATTCCTCGAGGTCAGTATCGGAGGTGAGAGACTCATCCTGGGAGTCTATGTGCTTCCTCTTGCACAATTTCTTTCTAGGAGGCTCCTCAGGTACGGACTCTGAGACCCTCAGAAAGTTGGGGACCACTCATGAGGGTATCCTTAGGGCCTGGCGCTCTACTGTCCATGGATAGATGAGTGTCAGAGGCTCTCGCCGGGGTAGTGGGGGATGGAATGACCGACCCGGGTGATGTAGCTGATGATCTTGCCAGCGTGCTCCACATGGCCTCGAAGGCAGGTCCCCCCCGAGTCCGAGGACCGACCGGCCTCCAAGGCCACAACCGGGACCGGGGTCCCCCGAGCTGATGCACCAAGTGGGAGACTCTGAACCGACAACGGTCCTGAAGTATCCCCCTCGGGCCCGACCGAAGAGACCCGAGTCTCGAACCCTGTGGATGGAACCGACATGGTCGGAGCCGATGTCGGCACAGATAGACCCAAAAGTGGTATCGGAGCCGGCGCAGGAACATCACTCGGATCAGAGCATACCGGCTCTGATGACAAGGAAGTGCTGGGAGGAGGAATCATCGAAACAGTCATAGGAACTGGCTCCGGAGCCGAGTGGGTCGGAGCCGAGAACAATTTGGCCAACACCGGCGACTGCAGGAGCCTCTGCAGTACCCTAACAACATCCAAATCAGAAAGCCTGGAGGATTTGGAGGAGAGTGATGGAGATTGGAATCTCTTGTCTGGTGAACCATGCCGCACAATGGGCGACCGGCTCCGAATGGGTTCAAGAATAATAGGAGCCGACGCCGATTCAGTTAACACTGATACCTCCTGTGGCCCCGAGGACAGTGGCGCCGAGGAGGTAGAGTCCAGAACAGTAATCTTCTCCGGAGGCTCCGAAGTGGCAGATGGAGCCGGAGACCTTTTCTTAGACTTGGAAGCTTTAGACTTTGGCTGAGTACTAGAAGCTGAATCTATAGCTTCTTCAAATGACTGTTTCAGAAGTCCCTTTAATATCAATTTATTTTTTCTCTCCTGGAGCACCCTAGGACTGAACGCGTGGCAAAAGCTACAAGACTCCTGTAAATGGATGGCTCCGAGGCAGTAGACACACACAGTGTGTCCATCCGTGATGGACATTTTATATCCACATTTGGAACATTTCTTAAAGCCAGAAGGCTTATGCTCCTTTTGATCCTTGGACATTTTATAATTAACGCTAGTGAAACACCTAGATGCAACTTACAAAAAGGGTGGGAAAAAACACACAATTTAGAACACCAGAAAACCCATACTAAGCACTCTCTGAGAACCTCCAACTGAAACGGTTCACACACAATTTAGACACACCAGAAAAACAGTACTAGACACACACTAAGAACCTCTAACTGAAACGGTTCTTCTAGGGATTACACAGGAAAAAATCACAAAGACCAAAGGTTTATCCAACAACAGAGGGGAGGACTAGGTCCTCTAACTAAAATGGGCCTAGCCCGCTGGAACAGTCAGGGATATCAAAAAGCAACTATCACACTCAAGCACTGAAATCACACACACAGTTTTAGCGATCCGCAACAAGAATAGCTATTAAAATAGCTTTTGGGTCTGAAGCAACAACTTTCTCAGAGAAATAGCAAAAAGGAAGGTACTTAGCCACAACCAAGCGAGACCACGTCCGAGCTACACAAGCGGCAAACGAGATGTGGGGATATGGAGCAGTGCAAAATGGGATACCTTCTTAGCCCAGCCAATGAGAGACTTTGAGCTAGTAAAATTGGCCGAGTCTGAGCCAATATTTGGCTCCGAACCCATGGGTAAGAATGTAGGTGAGATAGGACCACATAACATCTAATATACAATTGGATAAAATTATTGAAAATTTTTTCAGTGATTTATATATGTTAATGTGCAATTTTTTTGATATGGATATGTACAGATATTTTTTAGTTGAGCATCCCTTAGTACCTACTTTTAAGGGATTACCCAAGGTTCACAAAACATTGGTCAACCCTCCACTTAGACCTCTTGTGTCGAGTAAAGGCTGGTTGACAGAACCGCTTTCGATTATATATAGAAAAGCAACTTAGACCTTTAATATATGAAGCCACTTCCATCTTGTGAGACGCTCGGCATTTTCTAATGACATTATCAGAGTATAAGGTGGAAAGACAAGATTATATGGTCACATTAGATGTTACATCATTATTCATCAGTATCCCCGATGATGTAGGAATTGAATACATGAGATTATTCTTACTTGGGAAAGGCATTGCCAATGATCAAATAATAAAATGCACAATGTTAATGGACTTATTGCTCAACATTTTTGTATATGATGGAACATATTTTTTTACAAACAAATGGGGTAGCAATGGGGACACCTTGCGCTAATTCATATGCCAACATAGTGATGGCATATTGGGAAAGCACTTGTATATTGGTGCAAGTGAACTATGTAGAAAGCATAGTTTATTATAAACGTTTCGTGGATGATGATTTGTTGATTTGGAGAGATACTGTTGAGGCTTTAGAGGAGTTTGATTATATCAATGGAACCACACAGTTTTTACACTTTACAGCGAAGTGGTCGGAACATCAGATAGACGGGTACAGTTGACCAAAAAAGGTGACAGTTTACATACAGAGATCTTTAGGAAAGTATGTAGGAGGAATGCTTTATTGTACCGCAACAGTATGCACCCAACACATATATTTATAAGAATATAGTTAAGGGCCAAATACTAAGAACCTCTAGACTTACTAGTAATGACAATATTTTAAAAGATAAGTTATATATTTTGAAGAAGGATTTTTATGATAGAGGCTACCATCCACGAGATTTAGAAACCATACAAGAATTTGATAGATTGGAGGCAGGAAAACCATTTATTAAGAGGGATAACATAGCACCTACCACAAGATCCAATAAGATATCCCAGCGAGCTATACACAGAGTAACCATCCCTTATACCAATAACAAGAAAATCCTGGAGATAATCAATAAGAACTGGAATATCTTAGTACTAGATGATAAAAGATATAGAAGGTGAAAAACCAAAGATATCCTACAAGAACACTAAGTCCTTAAAGAGATTAATTTGTTATGAAGAAAATAATAAGAAACAACAAATGAATTCTGTGAGGGAAGGGACTTTCCATGTTGTAACTGCAACCAATGTACATATATGGCTAGCAGCAATGTGTTTGTACATCCAGATACCAATAATCGATACACTGTCGGTCAGTATAGTGACTGCATATCTAGGAATTTAGTTTACTTAGCAATGTGTGGAAAATGTAATGTTTTTATGTAGGCAAAATGAATAGGACCCTTAGCGAGTGCGTGAGAGAACATATACGCAATAAATAAAGTGGATGAAACCAGTGCACTTGCAAAACATGTGGTACAAACTGACATTACACACAAATTTGTCTTTATGGTGCTAGAGACCGTGCATAGGACAGGGAGACTAGGAAATATTAAAAACCACACTGAAAAACAAGAGGGTAAATGGTTTGTTAGACTCCAAGCTGACAAAGGTCACGGTCTGAACAAGAATGTCTCTATTAAGCCCTTTCTAGCAGACCGTGCATTATCACAATATCCTGGTCATGCACCTATATATTTATTTGATCTGTCATTGTATTGAAATATAAATATTTATTTATTTATATATATTTTAGATAGTTTTTAAATACAATTTTTATATAATTCATAAGATTTGTATATGCTTAGATTTTAATATTACATAAGTTATTATGCAAGCTATAGGAGACATTTCAGAAATCACAAATATGTTTTTTGTAAGTTGGTAACTCTTTTTTACTTGTAGCTTTAAACTGCTAATGTGATCTTTAATTGATGTCCATGTTTTACTGGTTGGCTGATCTACAAGTGGTATTTAAACAGTTTTTAACATTTAGTTTCAAAGTCTGAAGCGTCATTTGAGATGTGAAAGCGCTTACTGTATTGTGATTTCTTTGGAATAAAGAGTGTAATGGTCTGCTTCTATTGTCGTGGTGAGCCTCACTGTGTTTTTTACATTTGGACTGCCCTCAATAGATCTGTTCACCTTTCACAGACAACTGCAGAAGTTCTGTTCCAAAACTTGGCAGACAGAGACTTTTGAAAATAGGGAATTTCTCTTTCACATGAACAAACTTGTTCCTGCATGCTGTCCACCTGTCAGTCGTCTTCCCAAATCCAGAGAACAGATCACAGCAAGACCTTCATTCCCTGGATGTGCACTGTAGATCAGGTACTGTCTACATGGGACAAAACCCCCAAATAGTACAGAGCAATTACTGGTGGGTTTCGCAGAGGGTAAACAGGGCAGGCCTACTCCAAACAAACCATTTCCAAATGGATACCAGACTGTATTAATTTCTGTTACTCCCACCATGGAAACATTCTGCTTGGGATATTAAAGCCCACGCCACCAGACATGAAGCAGCTACCACTACTTTCCTCATAGGAGTACCCACCTAGGCCATCCAAGATGCAGCCACATGGAATTCAGTGCCCACCTTTACAAAACACTTTAACCCAGGCAATATCTCAGGGGTTAGAGCAGGTTTCGCTATGGCCATCCTGTAAAACCTTATTTCCTAGGGTCAAAAAGATGGCTTATCGCCCATCTGTTGGCTTTGGGAGTCTTCCCAAGAATCAAAACTGCAACATTGACTACAAAGAACATAGTACACTGTGTCCCACTTCCCATAACTGTAAGTGTTTGAGTAACTCAGTGTTGCAGTACATACTCCCACCCTCTAATTCATCTACCTGCTGACTACTTTTCTCCCCCTTTGCTGTGTACAAGGTACAGAGGAGTTATCTGCAACTAGTCCTCTTACCTCCAACATCCCCTCTCTGCTTCTTATGTTTTTTTCTCCCTTTCACTCAGTTCAGACAACCGGGGAGGGCATGCTGTCCTCAGACAACCGGGGAGGGCATGCTGTCCTCAGGCATCAGACTGCTTGTTCACTGCTTAGAAAGACCTAGAGATGGTGTCGACGGACACCTTTCTTGTACCCTGGTGTCCAGATGTCAGTCTTTGCATCATCCCTAACCAACGGATGTCCAAAGACACTGGAAATCAGGCGTGTTGAAGGCTTTTGCATGGCAGTGAGACCCAATAATTAGTACTGCAACACTGATCTACTCAAACATCTACAGTTATGGTAAGTGAAAGACCACTGTTATTTTTCCTACCCCCAGAATCATACTGTTTGGATTGCTACTCATAATTTTGTTTTATATATATATATATATATATATATATATATATATATATATATATATGTATATATATATATATATATGTATGTATATATATATATATGTATGTATATATATATATATGTATATATATGTATGTATATAAAATGTGCACCAATGCATAAAAAGATTATACAGAAGTCAACTTTAATTGCCATCTTAAAGCTAGTAATGTTTGGTGTGCATCCCTTAGTTTTTCAGAGGGTCATTAGCGTACATGTTCCTTGAAGGGTTCTGCATTTATTTCCTAGCTTGGAAGTTTACTGTTCTTGTCAGTCTTCCATCCACCTTGCATATTAGAAGTTTCTTACAAGAAATCAGTTGAGTAAGGCATTATCTTCCAAGACCTACTCCCTGCTCGTTATACACATGTTCCTTCTCTCAGAACGAATGTCTCTATTTTTACTAACACTGAGATTTTAGTTTATTTTATGTTTGATGACCGGGAAAGTTTGACAGGACACAGGTCCATTTTCAGCGGAGGCCCGGGGAGAAAAGCTCCACTTTAACACAATGCAGCATACGTGTTGAATGTGTATACAAATACATATCATCAAATACATAAGCATACCCTTAAGACATACAAATAGACATTCAAGAACATATTTTACATTTCTTCATAGACATATAACTCTGTCAGCAAAAAAAAAAACATTGTTAGGTAAGAATATGCACTCAGAGGTTAGAGAGACTTACAGGTGATCTTTAGCAGAATCCTTGCAACACTGCAGTGTAGTGGATTAGCCTGGGGAGTCACATGGGCACAGCCAGTTATTAGAATATTGTTTTTTGAGAAGTTTCTTAAACTGCGAAGCAGAGCTAGTAGAGTTATGTGATTTGGGAGTGACTTCCAGATTTTTGCTATCGTACATGCAAAGAGATTTTTACCAGCTTCATTTCTATGTTTGATGACATTTATGAGAGTTTGGTTGGTGGATCTTAAGGCTCGGGTGGTGGTGTGGGGCTGTGTTAGATCTTGTAGTGCTGGAGTTTTGTCAGGGAGGTAGTACAGTTTGTGAGTTATAGAGAGTTGATTAGTAAGTAGTAGTTGGGGCAGCTCTAGCCAGTTGAGCTGTTTGAGGGAAAGACAGTGATGGGATCTATTAGAGGCTTCTGTAGCAAACTTGGCAATCTTGTTATAGCAAGATTCCATTTTGTTTGTTCGCTGTGGAGATTAGTCAGGATTGGGGAGGCATACAGGAGGGTGGATAATAGGTGAGTTCTTGCAATAGTGGCTTTCGTATAATTGGTCATGAATTGCTTGTTCCTGTACAGGAGACCAAGCTTTTTGTTTACTTTTTTGATTGTTTGGGCTATGTGTACATCAAATTTAAGATTATCGATTACTACTACTAGGAATTTAGTGTGTTGTTGTTGGGGTGATTGTGGTATTATTCTTGGAGTTTATGGTGAAATCATTGTTCAGAGGAGGAGATCTACCAGGACTGAAGAGAATTAGGTTTGTTTTTTTGGGATTGAGTATACATTTAATATTAGAAAACCATGCTTCAGCAAGAGTAAAGTTATGTTGTGTTGTTTGCTTAAGGTTAGGGCGGGCATATGATAGTAGTGTCGTCTGCGTATTGCACTATAGAGGCAGAGGGTGAGGATGCAGCTATCTGATTTGTAAATAGGGAGAACAGTAAAGGACCAAGTATGAAACCTTGAGGGACTCCTATAGATACAGGTAGAAGGGAGGATAGTTGGTCTTGCCAAAGAACTGCTTGCTGGAGGCCTGATAAATAGCTGTTGAACCATGATGTAGTGGAGGAATTTATGTTAAGGGTAGATAGTTTTGAGAAGCATGCTGTGGTTAACCATATCAAAGGCTTTAGATAAGTCTAAGAATACAGAGGATATGGAAAGTCTGTTTCTATGGTTATTGACTATGTTGGTATATTGACAATAGTGCTGTTGTGGTACTATGGCCATGTTGAGATGTAGATATAAGGTGATTTTTCAGGAGGTATTGCATTATTTGTGAATGTACTACTCTGTCTAGTATTTTTGATAAAGGTGATAAAATTGCGATTGGGCTGTAGTTGGTGAGCTCAAGGGAGTTGCCACCTTTGTGGAGTGGAATAGTATGTGATATTTTCCACAGGTCAGGTACTTTGCATTCAGACATGGATCTATTTATGAGGATAGACACGAGGTAGGCTATGGTTTCTGTTGATAGTTGAAGGAAATCAGCGGGGAGTTTGTCATCTGACAGCGTGGTTGGTTTTAATTTTTTGAGGAGTTTAGTAATAAGTTTTGTAGGCACTGGAGGCAAAGGAAAGCTAGAGGGATTTTGTTGTGTATTGGGGTTAGTAGGGGTGGGAGAAGGTGTAGGGCCGGTGGTGCTACTTAGGGTGTTAGAGTTAGGACTGTTTCGGTAAAGAATTTGTTGAATTATGTGGGGGTGTCCTCTTTGTCGGTTGGTACTGTGGGTATGAGAGTGGTGGCTATACCTGGGTGCAGTAATTTCTTGAGGCCCAGAATTTTTGAGGGTTGTGAGCGTGTTTTTCTTGTAAGGTTTTGTAGTAATTGGTTTTATCAAGTTTTATTCGTTTTTTGGCCTTGTTCCAGAGTGTTAAGTAGTTTTGTTTTGAGATAGTGGTTTTAAGTTTATGATATTGAGCTCATGCTCTGTCTCTGTCCTTCATTATGGTTTTAGTGTCTTTTGTTAACCAAGGGGCATAGTTTGTTTTGACTTTGATGGTACATGGTGCATGATGGTTTAGGATTTTGAGGAAAGCTGAGTTAAAATAATCCACCGCTTCATCTAGGGGTAGGTGTTTTAGGGGAGACCAGTTACAGTATTTTAGTTCATTGTTTAGGTCCTTGGCTTTGAAGTTCTTTTTGTTGTGAACTATTCTAAGGATGGGTTGGTTACTATGATGGGATTTATTCCTAATAAGGTAGGTTGGTTGGTGATCACTCAGATTGTTTGGCAGGCAGCCTGATTGGTGTGCAAAGGTGGGGTCTGACAGAAGTATCCAATCTAAGATTGATTGACGTTTGGATTTCTTCTCGACCATTGTGGGGGTGGTTATGATTTGGGTGAACCCATGAAGATTAATGTGGGTAGAAGGATTGTATTTGGTACAGTCAGACCAGTCAATATTAACATCTCCTAAGAGTATGGTCTCTTGTGGAAGGGAGGCAGACATCCAGTGTAGCAGGTTCTCCATAGTAGCAATTTTATTACCTGGTGGCATCTGCTATAACTATATGTTTGCTAGTGTTTAGTTTTAATTTAGCAATAATAAGTTCTATATCTTTGACTTCTTGGGAACTGCAGCTAACCTGCTCCAATGTGAGATGACTTTGAAACAGTATGGCTAAGCCTCCTGTTATTTTCCCTGTCCTATCTTTCCATCTAATATTGTAGCCAGCGGGTGTAATCTCATTATCATGATGTTCTGGTTTAAGACAAGTTTCAGTTAGTATGGTTATATCTGGTTTGTATAACTAGGGCATGGAGGTCCTGAACTTTAAGTATACTTCTTACATTAATGTTAAGAGAAGGAGAGAGGAGGTTGGCCTTTTATAAAGAGGGTTTGGTTGGTTTAGGTTTGTGTGGAGTAATGGATTGGGTCCTGGGTTGGGGTGTATGTCTTCACAGCAGTTTGAGTTAGGTATAGGTAGAGTTTAATTAGTTTTTGTATTATTTTGTTTAATTTCTGGGATGAGTAGGGGTTAATTTTGTTTGTTGGTTTATTATTTAAGTAAGAAAATGGGTGGGTTGGGGCAAGGTCACATGGAGATATAGGGAAATGTTTTAGTTTTAGGGTGTTGGCTATGGTTTCTGTTTGCCATTGGGCTGGATTGGTGTGATAAAGTTGTGTTATGGTAGGACATAAGGATGGAAAACGGGAGAAGATCAAAAATAGTTAATGTGTAAAATGCTACTTTTAGGTGGGTAAGGTGTGGGTAAAGCATTTTATTTATTTTGTTTCTTTGCCTTTTATTTTTCCTTTTTCAGTAGGAGTGGAGGGGTGAATGAGAGTAGAAGCTATAGAACCAAATGAGAGAGGAGTAAATAAAGGTGTCAGTGACAAGGGTGTGGCGTAGTATGTTTGAGTGGGGGATTGATGGTGTGATTTGATTGGTTGATTGGGTGTGACAGTTGAGTTGGGAGTGGTTTGCAGCTTTAAGCTTAATTGCAGTAGCGGTGTTTGGGAATAGGGGTAGGGTAGGGGAGCAGAGTGAGCAAAGTGAACAGAGCGGGGCAGCACTGTTCTAGAGGAGCATCAGTTATGGAATACAATCGGTGAGAATTCAGGGAGTACAGTAAAGCTGTATGTTTTAGAGTTTACTGTTTAGCAGTTTACTTTCTTTAGAAAGTTGCCTTTTGCCTAAGTCTATGCAGTTTACTTTCTTTAGAAAGAGGTCTTATGCCTAAATCTGTGGGGAGGGATTGAGCAAAGGCTATCTGGGAGCTAGACTGTGGAGACAGATGGGGGCACTCTGGCAGGGCAAGGGGGGCACTAGGTCTGAGGTTGTGAAGTTAGTCTGTTTGAGTAAGGAATTCAGTGAGAGGACAGGCAAGAGAAGGAGTTAAAGGTATGAGGGGTGATACAGTGAGAGATAGGAGGGTAAAAGAAAAGAGCTAGCAGAGAGAAAGGACAGTGTGAGGGTAGGTGAATAGGCTAAGGCCAAAGAGAGTCTATGTGGTGGGGTAGGGGTTTTACAGCAATGTTATGTAGCTGACCAGGAGCAGTACTCAAAGGGGCAAAAGAGTAGGGCAATACAGTCAGGATTACGTATTATCATTGAACATACGTTCATGTACTGTTGCATTAGAGGGATTCCACCAATAGAGCAGCACTTTTAGAGGTAAGACAGGTGGGTCTTTTGCCCATTTTTGGAGGGGGGGTGGTTACACCCCCCAATTGTACCTCTCAACTTCCCAGTGCAAGAAATTTGGGCAAAGCCAAAATTAATGAGAGGAGGCGGGCAAAGTACCAAAAATAGGGACACATTTTAAACACTGTTATTATAAACTTAGAAATTTGCTAGAATAAAAGGTTCTGCATTAGCCTGCATTTTCTGAAGTAAACAAAATCAGAAACAAAAATGTCTGACAATTTAATGACCTCAATGCTCAATAATTTTCCAGAAGCTCGCAATTTTTATGAAGAACAGAAAAAAATGAGGCAAAAATCTGGGTATTCTGTGAAAATCTGGAATGTTGAGAGGTATGCTGACATCCCTTACTCTTCTGCAGCTATGCTTGTTGTCCATCAGCAGCATCACTGGCTCTTCGCTTAGTCTTTTGTAGGTGAATTTCACTAAGACCCATTTGTCTTATCTATTTTTTTTCATTGAATAGGTAAGTAGAGTTCTGCAGTCTAAGTAAAACAGGGTGAGTACTCATGATTACCTACATGGTTTAAGCAGGAATCGTATACTCTCTAAACTGTAGTCCGTAATTAAGTATGTGTGTAAATAACTAAAGAAATACAATCATATTTTTTATCTGTATTTGTTTTCTGTCAGGTCCAGGATGAGGTGGATGAAATTAGTCTGAAAGCATTTTCTGAACTAGAGAAGAAACTGGAAGATTCATAGACCCATAGACAAGTGGTTTATTTCTGTCTTACTAAAAGAAGAAACAAACAATTGAAAGCTGAACAAATCCATATGCCTTTGAAAGTACACTTCTGAGATGCTGTTTTGTTTTTCACATTCTCTTGTGATAGTTTTTCTCTGATTCAGATCGGTATTTGGATTGAGAATTGTAAATGTTTGTTTCCAGTATTACAATACTGTAGTAAATATTTATTTATTTATCACTGTTCCTCTTCTTTCTTAGTTTTATTATTGTTGTTTTAAAAGACTAATATAAACAACAGGAGAAATAAGTGCTGAATAAAGCAACCAGTAAACACAACCTCAACCAGCACTAAAAAAAAACAGCGGATATGGCTCTGTAAAAAGACTATTAAAAAAACTGGCATATAAACGCATTAACTTTATCACCTCGTTTTCGTCCCTAAATGCCATTTTTTTTGTTAATGGCTGTGTTTTACAAGGCCCTTGAGCATAATGTGCTGATGTGTATTTTGCAAAAGGAAGCACTGTCTTCCCTGTTTACTAGCCCATAGTAAACTTGGAACATGATTATGCAAGCAGTAAGACGTGAAGATGTGTGCATTTTACACATCACCATAGTCCTGTGGGTGTTGTTTGAATTGTACTCATTTCTGTATTCTTAGTGGCGCTGAGAGGTATGAGTCTGGAGGAAGAGTGCCTTAGAAGTTTTGGGCAGTGCAATAATATGTCTACACTGCGCACAGCCTTTTGTGTCTTGCTGCATTACTGCACTTATAAATATAAAATATTTTTCACATAAAGTAGCTAAACTTTTGGGTAAACATAGATTTTTTTTTTAATTGTATTCTGATTTAAAATAGTCCTTACATCAAAAAGATACACATGGTTTTGAGATGGTAAAAAACATCTTGTCAAGATTAAAAAAAAAAACTGCAGTACATTCCTGGCAATGTCAAAAGAAATCCAGATTTTGAAAGTTTTACATCAAATTATTATAAATTGCTAAAGTTTTGATGCACGTGTCTGTGTTATTACATGTATGTGAATTTTATATATATATATTTATATATTATTTCTTTTGTGTGAAATCCATGTTCTGTGATGGAATGGTACAGTAGTACAACAGTTTGTAAGGTGGGGTCTCCTACATGGCATTTTGAAAATATATTTCCAAACCATTTAAAACTAGTAGTGTTGCAAAATAAATGCCAGAATTGTGTAACATCTGCAAGACCAAAAAAATGAGTACTAAGACCATTCACTGTTTATTTTTAGTTTAGTTTTAGTCTATTTTTGATTCCCTTACTGTGTGACTTTGAAAAAGTCACTCACCTAGACATTGCCCTTGGGTTGTCCATGAAAATAAGCTTTTTATGTCTTGTGGGTCTTGGGACATTGTACTGTGTAGAAATAAAATGCAGTTAACAGTAGTTCTTTAACTTTCATAAAATTCGACTTGAGGATGTAAAGTCACGCTTTTTCCACGAGAAAGAAAAATGCCTTTTAAGTAGTAGAAGTACACTGAAGCAGCTGTGTTAAAGTTAATTTGCATCTGAGATCATTACAGTACTAAACTGAAATGTATTAAAAAATTTTAACTTTAAGTCCTAGTTTTGCACATATTAAATAATTAATGTTTGTTTCCATCCCTGACTGTATATTACTACCTTGAATGCAATTTATTTAGTGTACTACTAACATAAATTTGTTGTTTAATATTGTGTAGAGCATTTCATTAGTTTAATATTTACTAAAGCAAATGCTGACGTACTAAAGGTTTTCTTACTGGGATGTTACTGTATCTTTTTGTGCAGCTTTTCTCCCTGGGTCTGCTGAAACGGGGTTACTTTACCAAGTCAGATTTTCCTGGTCAATAAATGTAAAATAAATAAGTTGCCTTCTGTAGTGGTAACAAACATCAGATGAATCACCCACACAAGGTTAAAATGCAACTCACTTTTGCTTATTTATGAATTAGTTCATTGTTTGGTTCCTTGTAAGTCACGTTTTATTCCACTTGTATTGTAATTATTGTAACTTTGTTGTTTATTTTACTCCACAGTCCCCATAGGTTTATAGATATATACTAGGCTAATGGCTAGCAGGGCCTTTATAAGCCTGGCTGTGCAATCCAACCCAGTTGCATCCCTGTGTAGCATGGGCATTTGTTAGAAGGGGTATGTTAGGAATTTTCTAGAGTTATGTGGGGTTAGGGGTATGTTAGTTTGAGCACTAATGTCTGCCTTTGTCTGTCAGAGATAAGTGGGCCAGACCCAAGGTGAATTTCTGATTTCCCATCCATTGATCACAGTTAATAGGGTTGGGATAGACTCTGCTTCATGTGGATGGGGAGTCTGTTCAAGAGCTTGGAGATCCTCTGAGACACACATCTGTCTCACCAGCATGTCTTAATTATGTCACAAGCAGAATTTAAATCCTTGGATTTAATGGTTCTGGTGCTGTTTGTTTTTGCAGATGTGCAAAAGATCCATCATATCTGGATCCGAGGATGCCTTGTATGCCAGGCATAGATCACCTCTTTCTAACCTTTAAGAGACAGGGTTTAAGGCAATCCATATATGACAATGTGTTTATAGCCTGGATTCTCCTGGTAAGGAACCTTTGTGGGTGTTCCAACTGTTGCATATGTCTAGTGAGGTACATATTGAAGGAGGGGACATTATACTCAATGATGGGTCAGATAAGGGCCAAATAAAGTGGCACTATGACTTCTTTGGACCTGGATGCTATGCTATTACTTACAGGTTGGACAACATAGAATGATTTTCCTACTACATTCTCCAAATGTTGGTCAAAGGCCAGATTATTGTTTACATATGTTCCCAAATCCTGGATCAACTCTTAGGGGTGTCGGATTGATGGCATAATTAGCTTGGGTGGCACTTTTCCCAAAAAGCACTGCAATGCATTTCTTGGCATTGAGTTTCATCTGTAACAGTGACTCATTTGACATCCCTGCATTTACATATATTTTAGAGTGATATCGCATGAGTTATTTTTCAAGAAGTTTGTGTTCTGAAGTGATTTACTTATGGTTTATTCATTTTTAAGAAGGGGAGCTTTTTAATTTTAAATTGGTCATTAAAGATGACAGTCATTTACGGTGAGATCCAACATACAATTGGTACATTGTCCATTTCTTTTGGTTAATGTCACATTTAAAGGCCATGTGCAGGGACACTTGTCTTCATTACCATGGAGTAACTGCTTGTCTTTTAAATTTAACATTTTGTTTTATCTGAAGTGGTTCCCTGTTTGCACAGATTTTGTGTGTGTTCCTCTTTACTCAATATTATTTTTCTTTTACTTATTTGGTACTTGTTAACCACATAAAAATAGGTGGGCTGGCCAAAGACACCCTTGATCACTATAAGTAAAAAACTAAGAGCTCTCATAAAATCATCCAAAGCAAATTTTGAGAGAAAAATAGCTAAAGACTCAAAGGACAATCATAAGGCCTTCTTTAGCTATGTTAGAAACCTGGGAGGAAACTCCCAGATATGCTCAGAACTAGTTCAAAATGATGTGAAGATTACTGATCCTACAGACATTGCCAACATACTGGCTGACAGGTTCAGTGCAAACTCCCCTCCCCCAAAAGGAGAGATATCTATACCAAATGGTTGCAGCCAAACATCTCAAGCCCCAAGTGAGAACTGCTCTCTCCAAAGCAAAAACACAGCATCCATGGGACCTGATGGTGTCCCAGGCTGTGTGCTCCTGAACTCAACGAGGAATTAAACCCACAGCTAGGACAGCTGTTTAATCATAGTCTCACCTCTGGATGCACTCCAGGAGTGGTGCACTGCGACTGTAGTCCCACTTCACACAGGCGGTGCCTCCACAGACCCTGGAAATTACCGGCACATTAGCTTGACAAGCCTTATCTGCAAAGCTATGGAGAGGATCATAATGGACTTCATAAATAAAGACATAGGAATTTGCAGATTTGGGACCCACCCCAGTTTGGCTTGGTAAAAGGCAGATCATGCCTTTAAAACTTGGTTGACTTTTCGGAAACGGTCACCAAAGCCATTGATGAGGGAAAGGCACTCCATACAGCCTCCCTCGATCTGGCGAAGGCCTTGATACAATACCCCACTCGGGTATCATTGAAAAACTCGTCAGCTTAAATGTTAACCCATACATCACAAGATGGGTTGCAAACTGGCTGAGTGACAGAACCCACAGGGTCAGAGTTGCTGGCGCCATGTCAGACTCAAAGCCTGTCACAAGTGGTGTCCCACAGGGCTCAGTCCTGGGCCCACTCTTGTTTGGCATCTACTTTTCCAAAGTACAAGCAAACACAGGAGGGTTATGGCTGACAAAGTTTGCAGATGACTGCAAACTGGGTGCATGAAAACACATCTGACACAGATATCCTTCAGAAGGGTCTCACAGAAACGGATGACTGGTGCCAGAGCCATGGCCTAAAGTTAAATGCCAAAATGCATAGTCAGACCCTGTGGAAAAACAAGGTTACCCCTAGCTACCATATAGGTGGTAATCCTCTGAGCACAGAAGAAGTTATCAGGGACCTGGGGACCCAGGTTGACAGTAGCCTGTCATTCGACACCCATGTAGCTAAAGTAGTTAGGAAGACCTTCTACATTGCCCACCTCATCATGAAGGGATTCACATCTAGATCAAGGGAGGTCATAGTCTCCCTATACTCATCACTCATCAGACCAATGATTGAGTACAATGCCCCATTGAATGTATCTGACCCGACACTATGACTTCTTTGGACCTGGATGCTATGCTATTACTTACAGATTGGGCAACATAGAATGATTTTCCTACTACATTCTCCAAATGTTGGTCAAAGGACAGATTATTGTTTACATATGTTCCCAAATCCTGGATCAACTCTTAGGGGTGTCGGATTGATGGCATAATTAGCTTGGGGTGGCACTTTTCCCAAAAAGCACTGCAATGCATTTCTTGGCATTGAGTTTCATCTGTAACAGTGACTCATTTGACATCCCTGCATTTACATATATTTTAGAGTGATATCGCACGAGTTATTTTTCAAGAAGTTTGTGTTCTGAAGTGATTTACTTATGGTTTATTCATTTTTAAGAAGGGGAGCTTTTTAATTTTAAATTGGTCATTAAAGATGACAGTCATTTTACGGTGAGATCCAACATACAATTGGTACATTGTCCATTTCTTTTGGTTAATGTCACATTTAAAGGCCATGTGCAGGGACACTTGTCTTCATTACCATGGAGTAACTGCTTGTCTTTTAAATTTAACATTTTGTTTTATCTGAAGTGGTTCCCTGTTTGCACAGATTTTGTGTGTGTTCCTTTTTACTCAATATTATTTTTATTTTACTTATTTGTTACTTGTTAACCACATAAAAATAGGTGGGCTGGCCAAAGACACATTTTGGCTATAACCCAAACACAAGGCAATCTAACATGATATCACAGCTTGACCTTATAAATGTAATTGATGGCTATATACTGGGGTACCACCCAAAGGCTCTATATACAGCAAACCCTGTACATGCAGTAAAATATTGTTCAGGTCAGTTACTTGGAACATGCATCAAAGTTTACTGAAATACTTCCTTCAGCACCAAAGTAATCTATAAACAATAGAACCAATCATAGCAAAGTAATGTGTCTTTGCACACTGCATTATATACATGTTTATTTACATTTAAATAGATTTCTCCAAAGCAATAAAACTGCTTACAGAACAGCAACCCTCAGTAAATAAGGATCTATCACTGGAGACCCTCTTTGTTGATTGTGTAACTGGGTTTATCTTTCTTCCATTCAAGGTCAGAAATTTTTCTGGGAAGCTCCTGTAATTTGAAGAAAATGTACTGTACACTGTCACATGCCATAGCTTCAGACACAACACCATGTGCATGGTGCTTTTTGGAGTTCATTTCCCTCATCAAGTTGCTTCATTTATTCAAAATTAAAACATTCAGTCCAAGAAAAATGACTTATTTAATGCAGTAGTTTCGTTTGTAGTAGTGATAGTAGCTGGTAATAGAAAGATGGAAAGTGTGGTGGAATACATGTATTACAAAAAAGACATTGGTTGGCTTCCAGTAACGTTTCACAGGCTGTAGTTAAAGAAGAAAAAAAAGTGTAATTGTAGTATGGGGAAGTAGTTTGGAAGCTTTGTGAATAAAGCTGTACTGAAGTTTATATGATGAGAATGAAGTGGAATTTTTGCATGACCAGTAGGTAATGGTCGAACCTGTTAAGTGACAAATAAGGAAGATCTGGGACAAGGCAAGTAGAAAAAATGTAAAGTTATATGGAAGCTGTAGAAGTCGAGGAAGAGAGAGTTTGATAGAAGATTGGGTGAATCATCTAGCAGAAGACTGGGGCTGGATTTGCAAAAGATGTGTTGGGTATAACTGTGAAATGCTCATCTCTACCAGACTTGGAACTTAAATTTGAGAAACCTAACCCTATGCTGATGGAATGTGAGGATGAGATGTTTGGAATTGTGGCAACCATGCAGAGAGCTATCAATAACCAGAAACCAGTATTTGTATAACACAGTTACTGTAAAGTTTATCTGAAGAATTCAGATTTGTAGATGGAATAAAGGAGTGTAAGCCATAAAAACTGAAATTTAAACTGTAAATCTGATGTTGCAACCACAAACAAAAGACCAATGAAGTCCAAACCAAATTATTTTTATTGTAAAAACAATGCAAAAATCTCTAGCACCTCAGCTATTACAGCCTTTAACAGAGTATAACTCCATATTTTTCCCCTCCCCTATATACCAATTTCATTATGCAGTTATTCAGTAAAACAATTAAACAATCGTGACATTCATTTAAGCTCATAGCAAACATTTCCAGCTACAATCCTGATTCAAGCCCCTAGGGCACATAGTATCAAACTTTAAAATTAACTAGTTTCTTTATTTCTCAGTACATTTTTCACTTCATAACTAGTCATAAAACTATATATTTCTACCCTATCTAACACTGTAGCTTGCAACCCTTCCGGGTTCCCATTATGACACTCATTAAAATGAATTGCTATGGGACTAGTTTGCCTGTTCTTTCTTATATCCCTTATGTTCTTTCAATCTACTGGAGAAGCATCTCTTACTTTCCCCCATGTAAAATTTTTCACATGGACATTTTATTCCATATATTACTCCCTCCGTATTACAATTAAATATACCACTAGTCTGAAATTCCTTACCATTGATCTTTGCAAAATCCTTCACTACATATTTACAAATGCTACATTTGCCACAAGCAAATGTCCCCCTAATATTCACTTCCTTCATATTTGTATTTGAAGGCATCCTAAACATGGACCAAAAATTATTTTATACTTCTACCTCTTCTAAAAGAAAAGCCAGTCTTTTTTATTTTGTAGAAATTCTACATTCCTTTTCAACATATTCCAGAAATACTTAAAGAAATACTTAACTTGGTCTATAACTTTTTCAGAAAATAAGGTATACGTTGATGTAAAATATATGCATTCCTATTCGTTTTTCTCCCCATTATATCTTTTTTACTATTACTTCTAATAACTTTTTCCATTCCCTTCATTACCTCTTCCTCATTGTAACCCCTTGCACAGAATTTTTTAAAAGTTTCCTTCATCTGCAAATTTGCTTCCACCGGGTCGTTACATAACCTTTTGACCCTGAGGAATTCAACATATGGAATGAATTTTATGGTGCGTGTGTGTATGTTTGGGGGAGGGGGGGTGACAACTTCTGTAAAGTAAATTTTGTAATTTATTTTTAAATTATAAATTTTAAATTCTAAATCTGATGTTGTCCAACTCATTCCATTAAACTGAGGGACCCATTTCCAACAGTCGGAACTGACGGGCCACCTTCTCACAGCTCGAGATTCCAAACTTGAGCTCCTCCTACCTACCCACAATGCCTCGCTCTCCCCACATTACCTCAGATCTCGTTTGTCTCTCTTGATGGTAGCAGAAAGTTCCTCAAAGATTTTCTTCTCTTTTCCTCTCTGGTGCCTTTTTCTTCCTTCTCCTTATGGCTGATCAGAAGCCTTTGAGTTTCAAAAAGTGCAGTTCCTGTGGGCCGAAGATACCTTTATCTGATGCCCACAGGGAGTGCGTCTACTGTTTGGGGCCTCTCCATTTGGAAGCCCCTTGTGACAGATGTAGGGCTTTTCACCCCCAGAATCTGGCAGATAAGAGAAGCAAGCTCATTTTAAAGGGCTTGATTCCTCCTTCAGCCACCTCAGGGGCTCTTTCTACATCAGGGGCTCAACCCCTGGCTAAGAAGCCCAAAGATTTCCAGGAGGCCATCTCCCATGTGGTCCTCCTCAGAACCTCCATGGAAGAAACAATAGTCCTAGGAACTGACCCACTCAGCTCTGAGTTCTCTTACCTACACCTGCCTTTTTCCCCATTCCTCCTCTGTGGCTACTGGGCCAAGTGACATCCCTTCAATGTCTGCTCCAGCTGTGTTGGTGCTAGGGTATTCTTGGCCGGTGCCTTCTGGAAGAGCTCCGACCTGTTCCCTATGGAGAGTGCCTCAACTTCCCTTATCAGCTTCATCTAGGTCTTCCCAAAGCCTGTCCTCCTAGGAATGTGGGTAAGCTCATGCCCGACAGACCATGAGTCTAGGACCTTGGACTGTTTTGTGAAGCAGGCCTGCACTTCAGCAAGATTCTCTGTACATGCACTGAACTACATGGCACACATTATGAGGCTTCAGAGAGACATAGTGAAGGAGGTAACAGAGTTTACCCCAGGGTCCATGTTGGCAGTGGATAGGAAGATTTTCTCCTCTCGAATGGCAATCCTCACCTCCATTGCCAATACCTCTATGCATCTTCTCGTTCATGCTACTGAGGGCACCACCAGAGCTGCTGGAACAGGCGTTGCCATCAGGCATCACACCTGGCTCCGACTTTGTACCTTCTCAGAGCCCTTCAAGGCATCATTTACAAATGCTCCATACAATGGTTCCACTCTCTTTGGAAAGATGGTATGCATCACACTGGTCCACAGCGATAAGGACAGGAACACTCTGTCTGCCATCGGAATCCGCTTCTCAAACCCTCAGCGATCCTTCTCCAGGAATCAGTGGGGGACAACGACAAAGAAGATGTGGTTTTGGAAGTCTCAGGGCTCTTCCCAGGATGCTTGGGACTTGCCTTCCCCCAGAGGCAGAGGGGGATTTGACAGATGCCACCCTTGTGGCAGATGGGGCCCCGAGAAACCAAGGGTCTTGGGATTCGTTCTCTGATAGGCCCACGCAGCAGCCTTGAAGGGTTGCCCAGCTGCTTGTCTCTGGAAGCAGTTAGGGGTCAACTCTCGCTACACCCAACAGCCTGGGCGTCGATCATAGACTATCAGTGGGTGTTGCAAATCATATCCAGAAGATATTCAATCCCTTCCTTCGAAGGCCAGTTCTGGACAAATACTTCCCGGATCTTCCACCCGTGCAAAGGGAGGCAGCAGCACAGGAAATTTCCAAGCTTCTAGAAAAACGATTCATCCAGCCCATCCCCCCCAGACAAATCCAGATTAGGCATCTATTCCAGGTTCTTTTTAGTGCCAAAGAAAATGGAGGACTTGAGACAAATTCTGAATCTCTCTACTCTGAACCTGTCAGTTGCCAAGATGAAATTCCAGATAGTCACTCTCTCTATCCTGCCCTTCCTGCCAGAGAATGACTGGATGTACTCGGTAGACATTCAAGACGCGAACTATCACATCAAAATAGACAGACACTCTGAGTGATGGCGGTGGTAGCAAATCACCTGCAGCTGCAGGGCTTCCAGGTCTTCCCCTGGATGATTGGCTCCTTTCCACCCCCTCCAGGCATAGACTCTGCCAAGCCAGGATTTCCTTATCCAAACTGCCCACCAGTTGGGCATCACCATAAATCTCAACAAATCCCTGTTAGAACCAGTTCAAGTTCTGGACTTCATTGGAGCATGGTTGGATACCATTCAGACCAAGGTTTTCCTGACACCCAACAGACTTCAGTCCCTCAAACTTCATGTCTTGCACATTCAACTTCCATCTCCTCCAGCAAAGTTTGTTTTAAGGGCGTTGGAGTTTGTGGCAGCCATGATCACTCTCATTCCCTCAGCTCTGTTACACATGAGGGTGCTCCAGTGGACTCTGGTCCAGTGGTAATTTCTATATCTACAACTGTCAGAGCCTGTTCGTCTATCGCACGCATGCGCAGATACTGTTCTCTGGGGGATTCAGTCCCCAGTCGCTCATTTATTCTTACCACTCCTCTGACCATGGACACCTCCCTACTTGGGTGGGGGGCATTGCTTGGGATGGACAGTTCAAGGTATGTGGTCTTCCCTGGAGACCCAGTTGCATATCAACATCCTGGAGATGAGGGTGGTGCTATTGGCGTTGTAAGCTCTTCATGCCCATCTTCCCCTAGGGACGATTGCCATCCAGACGGACAATATTTTACTAGTCTGGTATATCAACAAACAGGGGGAACCAGGTCTTATTCACTTTGCCACAAAGCCATAAGATTGTGGGAGTAGGCGATCTCCACCAGCCATTTTCTGGTGGCAACACATATTCTGAGGAGGTCCAACATTCTAGCAGACAGGCTCAGCAGGTCTATCCTGATTCCTTATGTGTGGTCTCTGAATCCTTCAGTAGTGAAACAAATCTTTCTATCTGGGGTCAGCCTTGCTGCAATCTCTTCGCCTGTCCTTCCAATGCGAAGTGCAGCGAGTTTTTCACTCTGAACCCCCATCTGGAGGAATCCCCCTTAGACATTCTAGCCCATGCTTGGCCCTCTGGTCTTCTCTATGCTGATTTTTCACCCCTGATACCAAAACTCATTCAGAAAGCACAACGGCTGGGGAGCTCAGTCCTCATTGCCCAGTTCTGGCCTCGCCAAGTATGGTTCCCTTCTCTGTGGTCTCATGTAGTTTGTCCTCTGTGGACGTTGGATCTCGTTCCAGATCTGATTTCACATACCTCAGGGATTCCACATCCAGAGCTGGCCAGTCTGAAGCTCACCACTTGGCTGTTCCAGTTTCCATGATAGGACTCTTGGGTTATCTTCTCTGGTTAAGAAGATTTTGGTATATCTTCCGTGAGGAAGGTTTATTCGAGTAAGTGGAAGGATTTTTCAATTTGGGCATCTCAACGGGATTTGGATCCCTTCACTGTTCGGTTCCTGTTATCTTGGAATTTCTGGCAGGCATTTTTTAACTGGGTGTCAGGTTCTCTACGGTTAAAGTTCGGCTGATGGCTATTTCTAATTTCCACATAGGGGATAATTCTGCTTCTCTAGCATCTTCTAATCTCTGGAAAGCTTTTCTGAAGGGTACTTTTCTTCTTAGGCCACCGGTCAAGGACCCTTTGCCTCCTTGGGACTTTACTTTGGTCCTTCAAGCCTTGGTTTCTTCCCCCTTTGAACCTGCTGGTTCAGTAAATCTACAGTTCCTGTCTTGAAGACAGCCTTCCTGATTGCTATTACTTCAGCTAAAAGTGTGCCAGAACATCAGGCCTTATCAATTTAAGCCCCCTTACATGATTTTCCATAAAGGCTGGGCATCTTTGCACACTAATCCTTCCTTTCTGCCTAAAGTGGCCTCAGAATCAAACATCAGCCAGGTTATCAACATCCCTGTCTTCTTTCCGAACTTTCAGAATAAGGGAGAGTATAAATTGCACCTGCTAGATGTTCATAGACAATTAACGTTTTTACTTGCACAGAACAAAGGCCTTCCACAAGTCTGATCAACTTTTCATTTCCTATGCTAATCCCTTTTATGGGAAACCTGCATCAAAGGTCACCATTGCTTGTTGGATTTCTCAATGTATACTTTTGATGAATTCAACAAAAGGAGAGTCTCCACCAGGTCAAGTTACGGTGCATTCTACTAGGTCTGTGGCTACTTCAGCTGCTTTGTGGTCCAGAGTTTCCTTGGATGACATTTGCTGTGTGACTACCTGGGCATCTACACATACTTTCGTCTTCCATTACAAGTTGGATCTTCTCTCCAGAAGTAGGGCATCCTTGGCTCTGCTGTGTTATACAATATCCTTCCATGAGAGCCTCCTAGGTGTTTGGTAGCTGGGGACTCTGTCCCACAGGTTGAAGAGCAAATGAAGACAACTTCCAATAAAGAAGTTATGTACTCGCCATAATGTTCCATCTGAGTTCTTGCTCTTCATTTGTCTTCAACTGTCCCTCCCTCCTTTCCCCTGCCTTATATGGGCTGTGTGGTGGTCTGGCTGGAAAAAGACATGGCCCTTTCTTTTGGCATAAATGGTCATTCCTTATGGTGGTATCTGGGTTATTGTGCCAAGGGATAAGACATTGTGTCAGGTTGTGGTGGGCAGCAAACTCGATCTGAAGGGAGGAAGGAGATAGGGGCATTATGAGTAGGATAGAAGCTTGGATCTTGGATCCAGTGCTGGAAAGTGCACCCCAGTTGGATACATCCCAGATCAGTGTCCCACAGGTTGAAGACAAATGAAGAGCAACAACTCAGATGGAACGTTATAGTGAGTACATAACTTATTTTTAATGTTGGTTAGGAACACCATTTTCTGGTGCACAAACCTGATCTGAGGTAATGTGGGGGAGTGGGGGCATTGTGAGTAGGTTGGAGCTCAAGTTTGGAATCTTGAGCTGTGAGAAGGTGGACAGTTAGTTCCGAGCATCGGAACTGAGTCCCTCAAGTTAATGGAATGAAGTTGGACAACACAGAACGTTATGGTAAGAACATAACTTTTTTTTCCTGCTATCCTAAAGATATTCTAGGATAGAAAATGGCTGATATTTACATGGGGGAAAGTAAGAGATGCTTCTCCAGTAGATTGAAAGAACATAAGGGATATAAGAAAGAACAGGCAAACTAGTCCCATAGCAATTCATTTTAATGAGTGTCATAATGGGAACCCGGAAGGGTTGCAAGCTACAGTGTTAGATAGGGTAGAAATATATAGTTTTAACTGGTTAAAAGAGATGATTTTCAGCCAGTTGGCAATAGTAGAAGCATCATTTTCTCAGCACTTTACATCTCACAGGTAATGTGCTGGCACATGGTGTGTATGATTTCAGCCTCAGTTGTGCCAAGGTCTCTGTGCATGTGATCACCTGTTTTTGCCCATCATGACCTTATGAATGGCAGGATTGTGTTTCAGCAATGGCCAATTCAGCAGCTTCTGAGAGTGTGTTGTATCTGTGCTTATTTTTGAAGAAATTGCTCAATGGAATTTGAACTTTAACATTTACAGGTAGTGCCACAGTGCTTTAAGATATTGGTCGTCTTCCATGTTCACTCCATGTGCCGTGGCTAATTATTTTATTTCAGTTCAGTATTTCAACATGAGTGAAACTGTAGGGTATGAAGCTGCCAACATTCAAATGATAGAAAAAAATGGACCCCCCCCCAGTTAAATATGTGACCACAGAAGAATAAATGTGCAATGGCACTAACTGAGGACAGCAGCTGCCATTGGAAGAATGCTCTACTGGTGATAAAAAAAAATAGTTTAGCTGAATACTAAAGAAGTAACAAGAAACATGGAAGTGACATTTGATGTGTGGCATATTTCTGAAATATCAGCATAGATCAGAAGATTGCAAGTAGTTTGTGTTGCTGACATTGAATTTCTGCATGTACGATAAGTTGCCACTGTGCTAAGGTGGTTGAATTATGAAACCAAATGGAAGAATTAGGTGGATAAGTAGGAAATGTGGATCAGCAAATGAGGATAGGATTCCTAGAAGGAACCTGAGACTGACTGGAGTCTTGTTAGAAAAAGGGGACTGGACTTAAGAGTATTATAAGCTAATATGATATAGTGGACAGGCTTCTCAAACACATCACTGGGAAAAGTATGTATCAGCTACCACTGTCTGTATCAGAGAAGCCATATGGTAAATTTACAATCACTGTGGTGCAGTTTGCACTGACATGAGAAATGGCAGGTTTTGTGGCAACCATGTCCGCTGGTAGAAAGACTTACTAAAGTGGCTTGGATGGTGTATATGGATCATGATTACTCAGCAGAAACTTTTCAACAGCAGCAGTTTTTAAGATGGTATTAAGGAATGTAAAGGATGAAAAATGGATAGACCTTCCCATCAGCATTGAAAATATTTTTGTGGAAGGTGTAATGACTTTTGCTAATGGTGAAGGCACAATGGCTGAGTTAAGAGTTGCCAGTATATTCATTTAATAAAAGTATGGTGGATGAAAATTTATAGGGATTGCAAACCTGTGGGAGTTTAAAGAAAGACTATTGGCAGACAAAGGTCTAGTCTAATGAACAAGGCAAATATTTTTATGTAGCACAACTGGAGAAAGTAAGAGAGGTTTCATATTTGTCTGTGAACCATTCTGTATGGAAATGTAGTTCATCTGAAATAGGAGAAATGAATAGGAAATGGATGGGGCATCGGTGTAATCTTACACAGTTCCCTTGTATCCTGCAGTAGTTGTATAAATGTATTAGGTAACATGAGTGTGCAAAGTTTGTAAGTGTTGACTTATAACAAACATTATCCCATTTTAATTAAAATGATTTAACTGGATGTTTGATAAACTATTGTCAGATAATGCAAAGTTGCTATAACAATTTTAGCCTATATCTAGTAACAGCACAAAAGCCATTGAATTCTTTTGTCATAGTTTAGCGATGTGTAAATTTGAAAGTCAATACAATTTGAATGTGGTATCAATATTACTAAGATGCGAGTGACACAGAAATGGATGCATTTTAAAAGTGTTACAAAGAAAAGTGTTCAGAAGTCATTATACAAGATTATATATCTAGCTGCAGTTGGGTAAAAGCAACTTAACTAGATGAAATATTTGATAGCAGTGAGATGATTGACAAGCTAAAGGTAATGGAATGATGTGGGAAAGAAAGATGACTGGAGTTCTGATGTGGTAATAGTACACTCCTTTATTTGCAACAATTAATGGAGACAGAAATAGACCACACGTTCTTTGTTGGTAGCTGGAAAAAAGCAAAACAGTTTAAGCAATGTGAGTGACTGAGAACACAGGGAAAATGTTTGTAGTATTATATTTTCTGAGGGAAATGGGGTGGGCACAATTGCCTGCACAAGTAGAGGGCTTTGAGGAAACTAGATAGCACCTTGCATAAGTAAGTATCACAATATGAAGATCTTGTTAGAAACAAAGTAGAATTAAAATAATTTAAATTACGGATAAATGCATTTTCATTTGAGTATGTATAAATAAGAAAAATGATGATGAAATAGTTCTGTTATTTTTAAGATGCATCTGGTTGTACAGCAATGGGATAAAGTAAATTTGTAGAAAGGAGTACTTGACCCTGTGTTTTATTTCAAAGAAAAAAAATCCCTGCTAAGGAAGCATGTGTAAAAAATATAATACTGTGTGTTTTAATAGTATCAAAACAAGAATCTGGTATTGAGAAGGCTTGTGATAATTGTTGAAATGAGTTCACATAAAGAGCTGAAAGTAATTAGTACTAGATGTAATTCACACAGTAATTGTGTTGTATACATTTACTTCTGTCCTGTGAGGTTGCAAGTTCAATAGAAACTATTTAAAAAAAATCTACAGGTTGTTTTGCCTCCCCCCTCCTTTCATTTCAGCCCAGTGGTTTAGCTGTGTTGAATTTCAAACCTTGGAAAGTGGTTTCTCTATTAGTCATAACTCTACTTGAATGCATCTTGGTTGCTGCCCCTAATATACATCTTGGCTTTCAGACGAGCTGGGTGTCCCTTCTGACAGCATTATTTCATCAAGAAATTGCCCTCCAACAAGTCTGTTCATCTTCCTGTTTTATTGGACAGGCTAACCATTAGAGAAGAGGAAGCTGTGTACACAATGAATGTGTACCGTCACCTCACATTCTACCTGAAGTGGGGTTTATGGAAATCTGCTTGTCTCCTTTGCTTTGCATAGGAAATGGCTTGCAGTTATTAAACACTTAAGTGAATTGCCAGCTACGCTATCTTTTGCCATTAGGAAGCTTCCTGTCCACCAGAAATGCTGCAGTCAGAAGTCCAGATGTTAAGTTGTCAATCTCGCCTTCATTCTTGCTGGATGGGTTGATCCTCGGCTCGGCACTTGCTTTAGCTTGAGAACTCCTTTTACCAGCTCGAGGCAACCCTATATCCCATGATGCAAGGCGGAACTACCTCAGATCTCGTTTGCCGCTTAGCGAAAGAGGTCTCCTTTGCCAGCTGAGGTAAGTAATTTTCTTGTCAAAAGAGAAAAGCTTAGTTAGGGTTTTATTTCCCCCTTGTTTCCATTTTTATAGTCTGTAGTGTGTTACAGCCCACCCTATTCCCTTATATTTCAAAACTTTTTATTTCCTTTAGTATAAAAGTTTAGTTAGGCCTAAACCCCATTGGTTAATCCCTACCTGTGTGTTGTGTGTTAAGGGATTAATTGTGTGTGTTTGTTGGGGTTTGTGTGTGACTTCATCCTAGGATAATGTCTAAGGAAGGCAAGGTAAGTGTGACTCGTGCTGTCAGAAAATGTCTCTGACAGACGGTCACACTTTGTGTACCTGGGGCCTTTGCACCTGCAGGACTCCTGTGCTTTGTGTCACTCTTTTAGCCAGAGAGTCCTGCAGGAACGGAGGAATAAGCTAATCCTCCGTGGCTTACTTAAGCCAGAAGGTTCTCCCTCTAAAACAGGGTCTGGGAAACCTTCTAAGCCACGAAGGCTCAGGCTTCAGTATCCAAGCCTCCTCCGGTGGCTCCGGCTGGAACCGATCTATCTGCTTCAAAAGTAGTGGGTTCGGCACCGACTGGTTCCGACACCCTGTCTACTGTGGCCTTGTCAGCTCCGGCTGGAGCCGACACCTTATCAGCATCGAAACCTCGGCTCCATCTGGAATTCAGGGGACTTCGGCTCCGATGACTTCGTCCGAAGAGATCTCGGTCCCGCAGAGTATCCACTGGCTCCGGGTCTCCTCTTTAGCCATCGGAGCCGATCTTCGAGATCTTCCAGGCTGTCTGACCACGACTTAGAGAGGGTGGTAAGCAGGCTGTTGAAGTCGCAGGCACTGGCCCAAATGCTCCATAGCCCGTCTCAACAGACTTCGCTATTGTCTCACCCCTTGAACTTCCTCCTCCGATTCCACACCAGAGTTCGAGCCGGAGCTTCTCGGGACAGCGACTGTTTCGGCGGAGCTGATACATCCGGCACCATCGCCTCGGCTCCGATCTCCTCCTTGAGGCCTTCCTTGGAGGGATCCGGTTTCCTTGTTGGCTCGAGGGGCTAGTGGCATCGGACCCTTGTCCGACCCGCTCTCCCTCTTGGGGCTTCGCTTTGGTAAGCTCGGCACCGACATCGGCCTCGAGCCTTCCTCTCAGTGGAGCCAGGAATTCCTGTATCCTCGGATCGGGATATTCCGGCCTCCCGGGAGGGAGCCTTTGAGGTGATGAGGAGTGTCCTGGCCTCTGAGCCAGGTCAACGGTCCATCCCTCTAGCTCCTCCCTCTTCAGTGCCTGTAGACGCCTCTTGCTCTCAGGCCCAGGGATCCATCGCCCCAGGTTTCCCCATTGGGAATTTCCTCCTCTTCCGAAGTTTCTCCTGATCCAGCAGGTGAACCCCTCGGAAGAGGACGGTAAGAGGAAACACACAGACTCCCAGTCTACTACATCGGATACCGACTTAGATGAGTCGGAGGGTTCCCCACGATCCCCCTTCTGAGGATGTCTCCTTTTCAGACATCCTTGAGCTCCTCAAACAGAGGGGGAATTGGCCATCTATTGATCCCTCTGAGGATGAGTCGGTATACCTGGAGGCTTTTGGATCCCGACCCTCCACCTCCTGGGTGTCTCGACCCACTTATGCAGGTAGTGGCTCGGAAGGCGTGGGCTCCAGATTCTGTGGAACCTGTCCCCAGGAGACCATCCAAATTTATCACGCCCCTCGGACAAACAGTTTCTTTCCCTCTGTGGATGCTATGGTGGTGGCGGCGGCCACTAAGAAGGAACTGGCGGATCCTTCAGTACCTGTCCATCCTCCTAACAAGGATTCTAGGACCATGGACAGGTATGGAAAGTGGATGTTTTCTTCAGCGTCCTTTGCTATTAAGCTGAACTACCTTTGTCACTTTACCAGGCTTCAAAGAGATATTCTCAAGGAACTGGGTGAAGTGGTCCAGGATCCTTCTGCTGCTGAGGCTCAAGAAAAGATTGCCTCACAGCTAGCAATCCTGAATTCCCTATCCAACTCCTCCATGCGGCTCATATCCTATGCGGCCGATGGAGCGAGGGGTCCGCAGGCACAGGAGTTGCGCTTAGGCGCCAAGCCTGGATGCGGCTTTGTAATTTTTGGACCCCTTTAAGGCGTCCTTCACCAATACCCCCTTTGATGGTTCGGCTTTGTTCGGACCTCAGGTGAAGGATACCTTGACCAGGTGTGAGCAGGATGGTAAAACTCTTTCTGCCGTTGGAGTCCATTTTTCCACTCCTTCTAGACCATATCCCAAGGGTCAGAAGGGGGGAGAGGTGGTTAAAGCCCAAGGAGCTACACGGACACACGTGGTCAGTTTACCCCAGAGGCAGAGGGGTAACACAAGACGCCCTAGAGGCAGGGGTCCTCAGAACCAGGGCAACAGGGAGTCTCTTCCTGAGAAGCCCTTTCAGCATCCCTGAGGTGTTGCCCGACTGTCCACCCTTGGAGGCAGTCGGGAAGGATTTCGCTGTACCCAGTAGCCTGGCAATCCCTATCACAAGATATGTGGGTCGATCATATCCGAGGGTTACAAAATCCCTTGAAAGGTATCCCATACCTCAACAATCCCTTCCAGACATCTCACCCGGTCAAAGGGATTTGGCAGAACAGGAGGTTTCAAAGCTCCTAGAAAAGTCCAGACTGTGCCGGCAGACCAGGTAGGATCCGCGTCTACTCGAGATTTTTGGTCCCCAAAGACCAATATTAGACCTGAGCAGTCTAAACAGATTTGTCAAGAAGGCAAGATTCGGATGGTCACGCTTCAGTCCATTCTGCCCTTTCTGGGCAAGGACAACTGGATGTGCTCTATAGACCTTCAGGGCGCGTACTATCACATAAAGATTCACAGGCGCCAGAGGTTTCTCCGCCTCGGCTAGGGACCAGTCATTACCAATTCAGAGCCCTGCCCTTTGGCCTAGAGTGTTCACCAAATGCATGGCAGTGGTCACAGCTCATCTGAGACGTCAAGGATTCCAGGTGTTTCCTTATTTGGACGACTGGCTCCTCTCCGCCACCACCAGGTGTCAGCTTCTTCAGACCAGAGACTACACTCTACAGCTTTGCAGGAGTTTGGGAATTTCAGTAAATTAAAAATCTTCTCTGCTGCCTTGCCAATCTATCACCTTTATAGGCGCAGAATTAAGCACCGTCAAAATGTTAGCCAGACTAACAGATCAAAGAATTCTGGACATCCAAAAATTCGTTCGGATTTTATTGCAGAGCAACAAGGTCAAAACCAGATTTATACTGAAGGTTCTAGGTCTTATGGCTGCGGCCATTGTTCTACTACCACTGGCTCGCTCCACATCGTCTTCTGCAGTGGATGCTATTCACGCAGTGGTCGTACCACAGTCTCCCATTGAGGCACGAAATCTTAGTCACACAGTCGTGCAGAACTCATCTGAGTTGGTGGATATCTTCCCCTCTTCTTCATCAGGGCCGACCTTTTGTTTCCCCTCCTCCAGTTGCCACAGTCACTACGGATGCCTCTCTGATCGGGTGGGGGGGGGCATTATCAGGGCAGGATGGTCCACGGGACGTGGCAACCCATAGAATACCATCTGCACATAAATGTCCTGGAGATGAGAGCGGTGCTTTTAACGTTGCAGGCCCTCAACGACTTTCTTCTCATGGGGACTATTGCAGTGCAAACGGACAACATGTCCGTGGTCTGGTACATCAACAAGCAGGGCGGGACCAGGTCCTATCCGTTGTGTCGAGAAGCTCTCAGACTTTGGCAATGGGCAATCTCGTCTCATCGGTTTCTGATGCAGGTCCAACCTCTTGGCGGACAGGCTGAGCAGATCCATTCTGATGCCTCACGAGTGGTCTCTCAATCAATCTGTAGTGGATCAGATTTTTCTGCAGATCTTTTGCTACTCCTCAAAACAACAAGTGCCCCGATTATTTCACCCTTTCCCTTCCAGGCCAACCCTGAGAGACTCTCTAACCCAGGATTGGCCCCGGGACTCCTCCTTTCCCTTGATTCCACAAGTCATTCAGAAAGCCACCGTTTTGAGAGCCAAGTTGATTCTCATTGCCCTTATTGGCCTCGACAAATTTGGTTTCCGTCTCTGCATCGTCACCTTCTGGTGCAGCCCTGGCATCTGGACCCAGTTCGGATCTCTTGATCCACCAGTCGGGTCAGCAGCACCGGGCCATTCATTCTCTCAATCTCACTGCTTGGTTGCTCCACTTCCTTCCCTAGCCAGGCTTCCGATGATCTCTGACTCTGTCAGAGACATCTTGTCTTTCTCTCTTAAGTCGCCACTAGGACTTGTTATGCTAGCAAGTGGCGGCGTTTTTTATTTGGGCAAATTCCAGGAATATTGATCCCTTTACTGCTCCTGTACATTCTGTTTTAGATTTCCTGGTGGAGGTTTTTCATTCAGGATCCTCATCTACAGTTAAAGTACAACTGGCTGCTATTTCCAAGTATCATGTTGGCTTGCATGACAATAACATCATGTCTCATAGATTATGCAAGGCCTTTCTGAGAGGAGTTTTTCTCCTAAAGCCGCCTATAAAGCATCCTCCTCCGCAATGGGATCTAAACTTAATGTTGGCATCCTTGATACTACCTCCCTTCGAACCATCTGCTTCATGTTCTTTGAAGTTATTGACCTGGAAAACTATATTCTTACTGGCTGTCACTTCAGCAAGAAGGGTTTCGAGATTCAAGCTCTCTGCATTCGTTCCTTACTTGGTTTTTCATAAGGACAGGGTATCATTAAGAATGAACCCTTCCTTTCTCCCCAAAGTTGTGTCTCAAACCAATATTAACCAATCTATAGATCTACCAGTCTTCTTCCCAAACTATTCCGACAGAGCTGAACAGAAGCTTCATTTTTTCGATGTCCATCGTCAGCTCAGGTACTATTTGCATAGAACTAAACAATTCAGAAAATCGGACCAATTATTTGTCTCCTATGCAGAAAACAGGATAGGTCTTCCACTTTCTAAAGTGACCTTATCCAGATGGTTGACTTCCACCATTTCCTTTGTGTACTCTCTCAGAGGCAAGCAGCTATTTTCTAAACCAAAAGCACACTCAACCAGGAGTCTATCCACTTCTGCAGCCTTTCAGGATAGACTACCCATTGATACTATTTGTGCAGCAGCTACTTGGGCCACACCTCATACCTTTGTCTCTCATTACAAGTTGGACTTGGCCTCCAGAGATAGGGCCAGTTTTGGTTCCACAGTTCTCAAGAGTCTGTTCCATTGAGCCACCCGGGATACAGGTGCTAGGGACGCGGTCCCATCCAGCAAGAATGAAGATTGACAACTTAACATTTAGAAGTTATGTACCTACCATAACGTTCCATGTTAGTTGTCTTCTTGCCTTCTTTCTTGCCCCTCCTCCCTGGCCGGGACAGATCTTGAAGAGTTCCTATCAGTTTGTTTTCCTCCTGAGCCTTCATATGAGGACTCTTTTATGAACTTGTTTCCTAATTATGTTAGGTTAGTCTTTAGCAGGGTAGGTTAGCTACCAAACGAGATCTGAGGTAGTTCCGCCTTGCATCATGGGATATAGGGTTGCCTCGAGCTGGTAAAAGGAGTTCTCAAGCTAAAGCAGGAGCCGAGGATCGGCTCCGAACCCATCCAGCAAGAAAGGCGAGAGAAGACAACTAACATGGAACGTTATGGTAGGTACATAACTTCTAATTATAGGTGCTGGCTTTAGTAATGTATCCACTGCAGATGCTTGTGCCATAGCCATGCAAGCATTATTTTGTAAACCATAACTACAAGAGTTAGGCCTCTTTTGTTAGTATTTCAGAACTCTGCTATCTGAGCCTTTCTTCAGTTAGCTGTTCTCCAAATCCTTTCACCTTAGTGGACTTCTTGCTTGGAGTTTTATCTTTTCCCAGACCTACCAAAGGGGGATCCCTTATGTTAGATATATTCTTGCTTTATCAGCTAGTATCTGAGGGAGCTCTCCATGTTTTCATATGCATCTCATCCTCCCCCTATGCTTCAGTAATCTTTCAAGCACATGCCTTGTACTAAACTTCATTATGAGTTGGGCAAGTGTCTATTCTTTTAATCAGGATGCTGTCACAGCATCTCTGCTTTTTCTTGCAAGCATGTAGACTTAGTGGTTAAGGTGATTTGGCAGGCATATGATCTAGGTGTTGTCTTACAGTGCAGAGTGCGATACCTAGCATATACTGGCATACAGTATGTGTGCCTTCCCAGTATGAAGAAACTTCAAAGTAAAATTCCTGTACTAGAAAGAAACTAAAAAAGAGTGAGAAGGTCACACAGAAAACCCCATCAGTAGCAACTAAATGAAAACTCCAGCCAAGCTAGAACTTCCACTGAGTGACCTCTCAAACCTCTTGTATCAGAGGCATATGGTATATATACAAATGACCCTTTTGAACATCAGCTGTTTCAGCTATATGGTGATTCTGAATGCCCATGACATTTCTTTTTAAGTCATTTCAGTGGATAATTTCAGGCTAATAAAGCCAAACCCCACTAGCTGTGAATATGTGTAGCTCCCACTGTATTTCATTGTAGAAGTCATAGACTGTAGTTTTTCATTAGCACTTTACTGGAATATAAACGACAATTTTGAAAGTGAAAGAGGAGACTAGCTGAAGGAGGGAAGACTGAAACAAGTAGCTGAAGGGAAAAAGGGCCTTGCAGCATGACTGGATTTTCTTTTCTAGTGCTTTGGGACAGAGAAGTGAAGTAGCAGATTGTGACTGTCTTTTGCTGAAATCCTGGATGATGGTATTTTGTGGAATCAAGAGAGAAGTCTAAAACCAGTAGTTCCACGCCTACATATGATTCAGCAAGAAAAGGAGTTCCTTTGGGCCTAGTACAGAGAAGCCATAGATGATTACCAGAGTTCTGGCAGGTGATTTTTCTACTTTTCTCAGAGGGACCACGGTGCCTGGTCAGTAGGATATTCTCGATGGAGTGATGAGAGGCTCTGGCCATCATTTTATATTTCTATAAGATTGTGGATCCCCCCAAATGCTTTGTGGATTACAAATAACTGGAATACATATGAGCTCCAACTTGGGCCCCATCTTGCTGGCAGCAAGACTGTAAGTAGTCACTGGTCAGTGAAGAGGGAATAATAGAGTGTTTCATAGTTGGTCTGTTTAGAATTGATCAAGGGGGTTGAGGGTGTTAGTACTGCTCAATGACATTGCATTTTCTCATATTTGTATTGTTGCATTATAAATCTTCATTGTTCAATGACATTGCATTTTGCTCGTGTTAGGACTGCTGCCTTCAAGAATTTTGCTGCTCAATGACCTTGCATTTTCTCATATCTGTATTGTTGTATTATAACTCTTTTTTTGCTTAATGACATTGCATTTTCTCATATTTGTATTGTTGCATTATAAATCTTCATTGTTCAATGACATTGCATTTTGTTCATGTTAGGACTGCTGCCTTCAAGAATTTTGCTGCTCAATGACATTGCATTTTCTCATATCTGTATTGTTGTATTATAACTCTTTTATTGCTTAATGGCATTGCATTTTCTCCCGTGTTTGTATTGCTGCATTATAAAGCTTTACTGCTCATTGATATTGCCTTCTTTATGCATGTTTGAATGTCAAGACCTTTTTCTGTTGAGATTTGGGGAAAAGGGTGAATGTATGTTTTCATTGCATGCATATCTCACTTTGCCTTATTGCTAACTGGTGCACTGCTGAAATTTGTTTGTGGTTGTGCTATTGCCTTTTAAACTGTATGTGTCACCTAGAATAAAATCTGTCATTCTTGCCACCTTGGTGTATTGGGCCTATAGGGGTGTCACCAGAGTCAGGTAGGAAGAAACTCATATCTGCTTCAGCTACACCTGCGGGTGGACTACATATGCATATTTTGGCCTTGTTATGACCAAGTATAAGAAACACAGTGCTGTTATACCCAGCTATATGTCCATTATCATTAGGGTGACTGCAAAATATCCCAACTAACAAACTAAAGAGAAGTTCACACAGAAAAAAAACAGTCATTTTTGTTATTAATGTTGAAATTGTCCATTGAAACGACTTAAAAAGAAATGTCATGGGCATTCGGAATTGCCATGTAGCTGAAACACCTGATGTTCATAAGGGTCATTTGCATATATCTCATGTGCCTCTCATACAATAGGTTTGAGAAGTCACTCCGTGGAAGTTCTAGCTTGGCTAGAGTTTTCATTGAGTTGGCACTAGAAAGAAAGATATGATGTTAGGTAGTCTGATCTCACCTTCATTTTTACATATGGGTTCCGAGCCGATCCTCGGCTCTGACTCAGCCGATTTACAAGCTGGAAGACTTCTGGTTGGCTCGTGGCTAAGCAGGTATCCCATGGTGCACCAGTACAATCCCCAGATCTCGTTTGCCACGTCGACGAGTTCGGTTGTGCTTCTCTTGGCTCTGGCTATGTTTTTCAAATTCTTTATATTCACTATCATATTTCAATGCTTTATTAGAACTTTTATTGTATATTTAGTGTTGCTAATATATTAGGCAGTTGTATTGCTTGCCCTTTTTGAGTGCAACTTAGTTTACTAGTGGTTATTGGTATCCTGTGTGCCAGTTAGTTTTAGGCGCCATTGTGCATTTTCTGATTATTAGGTAGAGTATTAGTTTTTGGCGGTTTTCCACTCTTAGTCAACAGGGGCTCCTGTTGTCTTGTCTGTTGTTTTTCTGACCTTTTTTGGTCACCATTGGCAGTTAGTTTTCTGCTATATTGAGACTGTTTGTTTTTGGCAGGGATCCACTTGTGAATTTGCTAGGATTGCAGCCTCCCTAGTATACTACATGTTATTAGAAATATAGAAATTTATTGGGTCATTTACGGTTTCTCTTGTGTGAGTGGGCTTTCCTTTCTGGTCTGTTTAAATTAGAAGACCGCGCTTTCTCTACACCAGGCTAGGCCCATTTAAGTTAGAGGACCTAGTCCTCATGTAAATCCCTTAGAAGACCTAGCTTTATCTACACCGGGCTAGGCCCGTTAAGTTAGAGGACCTAGTCCTCGTGTAACTCCTCCTTAGGGCTAGGCCCGTTTTAGTTAGAGGACCTAGTCCTCCTCCTTTTTCTCTCTTTCAATCTCTCTGGGTTTTGTGTGTGTAATAATGTCTAAGGTAAGTATGGAGCATAAACCCTCAGGGTTCAAAAAGTGCATGAAATGCTCCCAAAAGATGTCTTTAACGGATGGCCACAGTAGCTGTGTGTACTGCCTAGAGGCCATCCACTTGCAGGAATTGTGCTTGTTCTGCCATGCTTTCTCTCCTAGAGTGTTACAGGAGAGAAAGAACAAACTCATTCTCAAGGGTCTATTGAAACCATGCTTTGAGGAAACTCTATCCAGTTCTTCGGCTTCCTGTAAGTCTGGGAAATCAAAATCCTCAAAAAGGCCTTCTCCGGCACTGGCTGGTGTCTTGAAGCCACCTCCTAAACAGTCAAAACAATCCAAATCTGCCTCCTTGACTCCTCAGCTTTCAGAGCCAAAGAAGAGCATCATGGTGGTGTCAGAGTCAGTTACAGGTGTTTCAGAGCTGATCTCTGAACCTATTGCTACAGCAGTTGGCTCTGCTACTGGGAGCCGGTCTGTAAGCTCCCTACCAGTTTCCGTAACAATTAAGTCTCTAGTGCCCCCTGGGTCAAGATCCCCTACTATGTCATCCAGGAGCCTCTCAGAAGAAGATGTGGTGAGGGTAGTGCTGAGACTCCTGCAGACGTCTGCCTTACCAAAATTATTGTTGGCTCCAGAATGACTTGGCCCAGCTTTGCCCTTGTCTGCTATTCCTCCTCCGAACCATACTGGCTTTCAGAGCCGGAGTAATTGGTGCCAACGGAGGAAATGCCGGCTCCAGCTCACTTTGTTGCTGCCTTGGAGCCGGGTTTGGCTCTGACACGCTCAGTGCCGTCCGTCGTGTCCAGCGGCCAAAGCTCTCCTGTCAGCACCAACAGGGAGGGTTGGAATCGATGTTCGGTTCCGAGTCTTCCTCTCGGTGCTTCAGCCAGGGTGAGTTCAGACCCTGCATCTATCTCAGAGCTGATAGTTCTGGCTCCGGCACCGACCCTGACCTCTTCGGAGCGGGGGAATTCTTCGGAGCCAGAGAGGCCAGCATTTGAGATGATGAGGAGCATGCTGTCTCATTCTCCAGCCCCTACCAGTGGCACCAGCACTCTTCCCCCAAGAGCACCCACTTCAGTCTCAGCCCCTACTCTCTCTGGAGACAGCAGAGACCTGCAGCCTCAGGAGTCATCGGCTGGTGCCCCCCACTCTTCCAAGGCTTCCCGGGAATGTCCTTCTGAGGAGCCTCCCCGGAAGAGGTTATGTAAGAGGAAACATGTTGACTCCCAGGATGAGTCTTTGACATCAGACACTGACCTCGAGGAGTCAGAAGGGTCCCAAGTCCGTCCTCTGATGATGCCTCCTTTGTGGACATTTTAGAGATCCTTAGGCAGAGGTGCGACTGGCCCACTGTTAACCCTTCTGATGAGGAGTCTGTGTACCTGAAGGCTTTCGGGTCTCAACCTTCTGCCTTTAGGGTGTCTCCACCTTTTGATGAACTGATGGATCTAGTTACTCGAAAGGTGTGGGATACTCCTGACACCATGGAGCCAGTCCCCAGGAGACCGAACAAGTTCTTGTCTGCCCCTCCTGGTAAAGAGTTCTTGTCCAAAGGCATTACCGTAGATGCCATGGTGGTGGCAGCGGCCAAGAAGGAGGAGTTGGTAGAGACTTCTTCATTTGTTCATCCACCAAACAAGGAGTCTCGACAGATGTGGGAAGCTTATCTTTAGTTCAGTGGCCTTTACCCTTCGATCGCTGAACTATCTCATGCACTTCACGAGGTTGCAGAATGATCTCCTCAAGAGATTCCATACAAGGTGCATGTACTGAGTGAGTTCCTGACGATTTCTACTCAATTGTCCACCTTAAATTCTGTGGTCAACTCCTCCATATGACTTATCTCTTATGCTGTGGATGGAGCGAGTAGAGCAGAGGATTCCAGAGTTGCCTTGAGGTGCCACTCCTGGATGCGCTTATGTAATTTTGTGGAACCATTCAAGTCTACTTTCACCAATGCCCCATTTAATGGTTCTTCATTGTTTGGTTCCAAGGTGATGGATACACTCACTTGGTGTGAGGAAGAAGGAAAGATGCTTTCTGCCATGGGAGTGCGTTTTACTGTCCCTTCCAGACCATACCCCAAGGGTCAAAAGGGCGGTAATATGTGGTTCAAGAAGTCCCAGAGGGCCTTTCCTGACACATAGGGTGAATCCTCCTTCAGAGGCAGAGGAGGAGGAAATGGCAGATGTCAGCCTAGAGGCAGGGGCAGACCACAATACCAACAAGGCCATGATTTCTTTCGAGGACAGCCTTATCAGTGCTCCTGATGTGGAGCCCGACTGCGCTTCTCTGGGGCCGCATTTCTTTGTACCAAGAAGCCTGGCTAAATATCACCCAAAACAAGTGGGTACAAAGAGTTGTTACCAGAGGCTATATCATACCCTTTTCCCTATCACCGTTTGTTTCCAAAAGGATCCCAGATGTACCACCCAATCAAAGGGATCAGGCAACTGTGGAGATCAACAAGTTGCTCCTAAAAAGAGTCATCCAGCCCGTCCCAGCAGACCAGATAGGATCCGGAACTTACTCCAGGTTCTTTTTAGTTCCAAAACGAACCGGAGATTGGAGGCCAATACTGGACCTCAGCAGATTGAACAAATCAGTGAAGAAGGACAAGTTTCGGATGATAACACTACAGTCTATACTCCCATCATTAGGGAAAGACTTTTGGATGTGCTGTCTGGATCTTCAGGATGCCTACTACCACATAAAAATGGACAAGGTGTCCAGAAGCCATCTATGATTCCGGCTGGGAGCCAGTCACTATCAGTTTCGCGCTCTGCCCTTTGGTCTCACCACAGCCCCCAGGGTGTTCACCAAATGCATGGCAGTAGTGACAGCTCACCTAAGACGCCAGGGATTCTAGGTGTTTCTGTATTTGGGCGACTGGCTCCTGACCGCCCCCACCAGGCATCTACTCCTCCAAAACAGGGACGCCACAATTCAACTTTGTGCTCAGTTAGGGATCTCCATAAATTGGAAAAAATCTGCATTATTGCCCTCTCAATCTGTGATTTTTATAGGCACAGAGGTAGACACAGTGAACATGACAGCTCATCTCCCCGCTGAAAGGGCACAGAACAATCTCACAAGTTCAATGTTTTCTTCCACTGCGAAAAGTCAAAGCGAAGTGGGTTCTTCAGCTCCTCGGGACTATGGCTTCCACAATTCTATTAGTACCATTAGCCAGGTTGCACATGAGAATTCTCCAGTGGCTTCTGTCTTCCAAATGGTCCTTCCAATATCTTCCACTGAGTCATCCTATCCTGCTGACAGAATCATGCAAGGAGAACCTTCTTTGGTGGATAGCTCCCAATCAACTGATCACGGGTGCCCCCTTTGTTCCGGCCCAACCCATTGCCACTGTGACCACGGATGCCTCCCAGATTGGGTGGGGGGGGCATTATCTCGGCAGGACTGTCCAAGACACATGGCAAGAACACAAGGCTCTTCTGCATATCAATGCTCTGTTGATGAGGGCAGTGCTTCTGGTGTTGCAAGCACTTCAAGACCTTCTTCCTCTAGGGACAATTGAGATACAATCAGACAACATGTCGGTGGTTTGGTATATCAACAAACAGGGCGGTACCAGATCTTACCCACTCTGTCGAGAGGCCATGTGAGTCTGGGAATGGCTGATTTCTTTCCAGTACTTTCTGGTTGCAATGCACATTTCAGGGATGACCAACATGATAGCCGACAAGCTTAGCCAGGCAATTCTAATGCCCTATGAGTGGTCTCTGAAACGGGAAACAGTGGATCAGATTTTCTGAAAATGGGGACAGCCTTGCTGCGACCTTTTTGCCAGCCCAGTCAATACCAAATGCAGCAGCTATTTTTCCCTCATTCCACCTCCGTTGGAGACTCCCAGAGACACTCTGGCTCATGATTGGCCCATGGGACTTCTGTATGCCTTTCCACCAATCCCTCTCATTTCCAAAGTGATTCAGAAAACCAGTCGGCTGGAAAGCAAGTTGATCCTCATTGCTCCTTACTGGCCTCACCAGGTCTGGTTCCCCTTCCTCAAGCCTCTCCTCCTGGACAATCCTTGGATTCTGTACCCAGCTCCAGATCTATTGACTCAATCCACACCATCAAACTGACAGCGTGGCTGCTCCAGTTCCATCCCTAGTCAGGCTTCATGATGTATTATCTTTAGTCACATATTCTTATGTCCTCCCATAAACCTTAAACTAGGAGGCTGTATGGCAGTAAATGGAAAAGATTTTCTATTTGGGCACAGAGAATGAATGTAGATCCATACACTGCTTCTATCCCTGTGATTCTGGATTTTCTTTCTGAGCTTTTTCAGCAAGGATCTGCCACTGCCACTATCAGAGTCCAATTGGTGGCAATTTCTCATTTTCACTTAGGTTTTCCAGATACCAGTTTAATGTCTTATAAGCTGTGCAAGACCTTTTTGAAAGGGGCCACTCTGTTGAGACCACCTCTGCAAGAACCAGTGGCTTCTTGGGATTTAAATTTGTGTTGTCCAAATTGACATCTTCCCCCTTTGAACCTTCACACTCATTTTCTCTAAAATTTTTATCTTGGAAGACCTTGTTTTTGGTAGCTATCACATCAGCTAGAAAGGCATCGGAGCTACAGGCCTTGTCTATTAAGCCACCGTATTTGATTTTTCACAAAGACAGGGTGTCATTGCGTACTAATCTCTCCTTTCTCCCCAAAGTTTGTTCTAATGCTACCTTAAACCAATCAATAGAACTCCCAATTTTCTTCCCTAACCACTGTAATGCAGCTGAGTACCGTTTTCATCAGCTAGACGTTCCTAGACAACTACGTCTATCTACAGCGGGCTAAGGTTTTCAGGAAATCAGATCAGTTATTCATTTCCTTTTCTGACTCTAGATTGGGCTTACCAGTTTCTAAAGTGACACTATCTAATTGGATTTCCAGTTGTATAGCCTTTATCTGTAGCTCGGAGAGCAAACCTTTATCCTACAGGATCAAGGCTCATTCTAGCAGGTCGCTGTCTACCTCTGTAACCTTTCAAGCCAGGGTACCACTTGATAATATTTGTGCAGCAACGACGTGGGCTACTCCTCACACTTTTATTACACATTACAAATTGGATTTGGCATCCAGGGGTAGAGCATCCTTTGGCTCCACGGTGCTCAAGGGTATTTTCCAATGAGCCACCCAAGAATAAGGCACTAGGGACACTGTCCCATATGTAAAAATGAAGGTGAGATTGGGCTACCTAACATAAAGAAGTTATGTACTCACCATAATGTTCCATGTTAGCAGTCAATCTCACCCTTCATTTTTACCAACCCGCCCTCCTGCCCCCATCCTGGAAGATCTGGAAGTAATAATTTGGTTACCCTTGGTTGTAGACCCTTTATTATTGGTTGTTTTTATGGTTGTTATTCTACTGAGCAGCAAACAAGATCTGGGGATTGTACTGGTGCACCATGGGATACCTGCTTAGCCATGAGCCAACCAGAAGTCTTCCAGCTTGTAAATTGGCTGATGTGAACAAAACATTTCTGCCCTTACCTACATAGGCTTCAGGGATCCAGAAAGTGGTAGCTTTGCAAGAGAGCTTCATTTCCCCTTGAATTATTTTTAAACAATTTAGTTAATATTTTATTTAAAAGAGAAGATGGCATACAGACATTCAAAGTAACTGTCTTAATCAAGTATGCAGTCCTTTAGGCTCTGTGACATTTGATGGAGTGTATTGGTACAGTATGTACTGCCAAACATATATTTTTCTGACAGTTTTCCTCTCTAGAACTTGTTTCTAAATATAGCAGAGATCATTTCCCAAACTGGCATCCTGCTAAGTGCTTATGGTGCCATGGTTTCTACAATATTCAGATTTAATTACATTAATATTTTTTTCATTTACAGCAAATGCAAAAGCAGTACAACCCACAAACATGAAACAGTGCTTAAAAATGTTGTTCAAGCTGTAAGTGCTAAACTTGGGCTGATTTATTCCAAGAGCTACCAGCATTCCTGGCCATTCTGTAACCACCTAAACTGCAGGTAGTCGTCCTTGATTCCAAGCAAGCCATCAGGGGCCTTAGACATTCAACTGGATCTAGAATATATTTACAGGGCCATTCAGAAGCAAGTTGTAGAAGAAAGGGACAATTGGTGGCAACATTTGCTAACCTAATGTACGTAATTTCAGAACTGTAATGGTATGATTCCATGCAACAGTCCTCCTGATCCCCCCCCCCCCAGGTCTCCAGTGAAAAGGGGGTTTGTAGCGTAGATGGACGTTCCTGGTAAACAATGGCAAGCAATAACTATTCCAGAGCTCTTTCTAAAATGAAGCTGTCACCTTATTGTTGGTGTCATTTTATTCAGTTCCTTCCCCTTCTGTGTGATTTCTTAATCTGATGGTTTTTCAGCACACTTTTATGTAAGGCATCCAAAACAGAAATATGTTGTATTGGAACTATTTTTGTACATTGCATAACATACTGAAATAATACATCAGACTGAAGATACTTTAATATACCTTTACTTTCTAATTACACTGACAGAACGCTGCCCCCAGCCCGGTGTAGGTGTGTGCTGTCACATGACAACGCCTAACACAGAAACAGTAGTGTAAGCATATGGTACAAGTACCACCCTTGTAGGCTCACTTTGGTGGAGCTGCTCAGGGTTTGGAGTTCTTAGCCACACAAAACTTCAAATAAGTACAATTTAAGCCTTTTTTTGCACCTGTACTATATTTCACTGAACTGTGATTTTATACTGTTTTGCTGCTGTGATTGATTTATTTTGCACTTGTATATTTTGCTTCATCTGCCTTAAATAGCACAGGCTAGATACAGACTTCCTGAAATTTAGACTTATCATTTGAGCACTAAAACCAGCCATCCTACAATAAGAGCCCCCCCCCCCTGCAGACTTGGGGCAGAAATATGTAGCTCAGGACCCACTGGAGCTGGCTGGAAATAAAGGCTCTGTAAGGAGCTTTTCTACTGATAGATTGTGTTTGAACTTTTTAAATTCGCTTGTATTTAAGCACCATGTTTGCTCTCCAGTTGGCAGAGCTGCACACCATGTAGAGGGGGTTGGGGTGCTTTGCATAGACACAAATGCCTAGAATCAAATTTTTTCCCCTTAAACATGACTCAGTGAATCCCTTTCAGGCTTCCCTGCTGCTCTTCGGGCAACTCAGCTGTGCACTGTCAATCATTGCCCACTTTCTTCACTAATCCTCTATAGTTTTAAATACCCTTGTTAATCCTAGAGCAGTAGTTGACAGTTTGCCCTCCCACAGACCAGGAATTACTGCTGCTATGGACAGCCAGTTTGCCAACATTTCTCCAGTGAGCCTGATTGATATGTAGTCATCTTGGGATTAGTGCTTCTGTTTTTTCCTGGTGAGAGAAGGAGCACAGTGACATTATTTCCTAGAGACTGCTGATCACCAGAAAGCCTAATAACTGTTTTAGAGGTGACAGCTTCGAAATTGTGCTTATATTCTGAGCCTGATGAGAGTAGGAGCAGAGTGCATTGATTCCTGACTCTCTCTGTTTGGAGAGTGTGTCTGTGCTTAATGTACCTAAGTGGTCTGGTTGCTATTCGAGACATCTACCAGAAAAAGGCTACAAGCCTACAGACCCTTGCATCATCTGGGACAAGTCTGTGGATCACCAAACAGGCTGTCGCCTGTTTCTTTTCTTGGGATTGTTACTAACATTTTGCTTCTGGTTAGAGAAGAAGAAAAGGAGTATTGTATCCCACCAGTGTGAAGCTGTGGTGAGAATAGCTTTAGTAGTAGCCATTCATGCGACTCCCCTCATCATTTTTGACATGCTAATTTTGTTTTCAGTAAGTATTGCTTGATTTCTTTCTAACTTCAGAATATCTGCCTTCATCCTTAAATTTTCAAGGTTTACGTATTAGTTCCCCCTCAAGTGTATGATGGTGCTCTGTACAGACTCAGACACCTTGAGTGACATTTTTTTCTGTAAAAGTTTGACTGACATTTCTCCAATATCTAGATGCACAGAGGACAACTAGTTTGCAGTGATAAGCGCTGTCCACATAGTTGCAAACCAAATACTCCTGACAGTGACTGATATTCACTCCAACAGTCTAATCAATTAAGAAAAAAAGGTCTGTTGCCATGTATATGAACTTTCCTACTGTCTCCATTACCAGCTTGGTGGATATGGGCATCCTGAGGCAATGTAGAAATTGCCTCATGTTTACTGACAGCCAGTTAATTTTCAAACTGATACTGTATGTGACAGATGTATTTACACATCACTGGAGGCAAAACTCTCACATAAAACTACTCCTAATGTCAATGGTACACATCACACACAATTCAAAGCAGACATATAGACCCCCATATAAACCACAAAGACCTCCTAGACAAAGTACACATAAGAGATACCCTCATTAGCCCCAAACGCACTCATTCAACACAATACCCACATCAACACATAGAGCTACATCTCCTGGAGCTTCTACCTCTAACCCCCATAAGGCAAGTCACCACACAATCCAACATTTTAGTCATTAGAGACTCCACTGTGAGACATACTGATGTCCCTCTCACAAGGCTGAGTAAGGAAAAAGTTACGGTCAGTTGCTTATCAGAGGCTAGGATCTGCCACTTTACACATGCACTCAGGTCACTGGATCACAATTACCAATATAACTCATAGTCCATGTGGGAGTAAATGACCTGAGACATACCTCGCTAGATTTTATGAAGAGATACAGAGAGCTTTCGGAATATGTGTCAGGCTAGTATGAGCCTAGCAATGAGCAGCATTTTACCTTCTCCAAGAATGATGCCACAGTATGAACAAAAGATGATTGACTTTAATAATTGGCTTAGTTTCTGGTGTCATTCTAAGAAGATGGTTAACAGACCATGCTGCTTTGCCAGGGGTCTGCACCTCTCCCCTCTAGGCTTTTGAATATTAGCTAAAACATTGTCTTCCCCCATAGTGCCTTTTTTAGGCAATGCCAAACTGAAAGTACTTCCAACATAGCAAATCAAAACCAAGAACAGCTAGGAACCTAAACAAAAAACTCCACTCCCTGGAAGCTCTCTTTACCCTAGAGAATGCTAATGTCTGTGTGGTCTCAGAAACGTGGTTTAAAGCTGTGGACAGCACACCAACAGTGCAGGGTTATAATGCCTTCAACACATTTAGACCAGCTACTTCACAGGCAGGGACTAAAGGTGGAGGTGTCTCTATTTACATCAAAAATAAATATACTTCAAGGTTGGTCAAACAGGACAATGCACTTAAGCTGCTCCGTGTTCAAATCACCAAAGGTAAAATCCAATACCACTTCCTTGCAAGCTATAGGTCCTCTTCTATGACCCAGGAAACCCATACCATTTATGTAAACTTATTAGAAACACTAACCATCCAACCCAACACCATACTCATGGGTGACTTTAATTACCCCACTATTAACTGGAAATCCTCTACGACATCAAATGTACACCATCCAGGGATGCATCCATACTGGATCTGGTCCTCACTAATATGGAAAAGTGCTGCACATCCACTACTGTAATGCCTTCCCTGGTAAGGTCAGACCACAAAATGGTCTTTGAAGTAAAAATAAAACCTGGACCCCAGCTAAACCGGGACTATTAAGGCTAACCTCCTGCTATTAAGTGAGAACCTGGCAAAATTTCAAGCCTCTATAAACCCTGATAACACTTCTGCCTATGCAGAACTCTTCACAGAAACCCTGTACAAGCATGTTAATAGCTGTATAGTGGCATCTGTACCCACCAGGAAGAAGTACAGAACTAACTAAAAAAACAAGCCACCCTGGTGGAATCACAAAATCAATCGGATGTATAACAGCAGGAAGAAAATCATGGCAAAAATTAGGAGGTGCAGCACCCAGCAGGATAAAAGCACTCTCATCAAACTAAACAAACAACTCAGAGGACAAATAAAGTCTAGCAAAGCCAAATTTGAGATAAGTTTGGCCTCCCAGGCCAAGGACAACCACAAAGCATTCTTTAGCTATGTCCACAACCTCAAAGGCAATAAACAATTGTGTGCAGAGCTCATTGTAAATAGAGCCACCTATACTGAGCCAGAAGACCTCCTGGCTGATAAATTCAGATCCAATTTTACTCCTCTCTCTCCCCCTTAAACTTCCATCAGGAAATATCAAATATAACTCGCTCTACTATTAACTAGGGAACAGGTCCTTAATGCTCTCTGTAAAACCAAGAACACTGCATCAATGGGCCCAGATAGCATCCCAGGATGCCTTCTAAATAGCATGAAACGTGACCTATTAGGGCCTCTGGAATTACTATTTAACTGCAGCTTCCAAACAGGCTTTGTGCCTTACGAATGGAGAAAGGCAACAGTCATCCCTCTGCACAAAGGTGGGCCATCTGCAGACCCTGGAAACTACAGACCCATAAGTTTCACTAATCTTAAGCCATGGAAAGAATTATGGAGATGATCAATAGAGATATAATAAACCTCCAGATAATGGACCCAACCCAGTTTGGTTTCGTAAAGAGCAGATCATGCCTACTCAACCTGGTGGACTTATTTGAGAAGGTCACCAAAGCAATGGATGAGGGCAAAATCATTCACACTGCCTACCTTGACTTGGCCAGGACATTTGACAATACCCCACTTGGGCATTGTTGACAAACTCGGGAGGTTAGGCACAAACCCATATGTCACCTGGTGGATAGCTAACAGGCAGGACCCAGGAAGTTAGAATTGGGGAGTCCACCTCTACAAAGAGGCCAGTCACAAGTGGAGTCCCTCAGGGATCAGTCCTTGGGCCGCTCCTTTTTGGGATTTACTTCTCAGATGTCAACGACAATGTCAGTGGTCTCTGGCTGACTAAATTTGCAGATGATTGCTTAGGAGTGGTCATTGAATCTCACACTGGCACAAACGTTCTCCAGGAGGTGTCAGTCATGGACTAAAATTAAATGCCAAGAAACACATAATAGTATCCTTTGGTAAGTCATCCGTCCCTGGTAACTATCGCATTGACAACACACCCCTTAGAGTTGGCCCAGTAGTCAGGGACTTAGGGACACACACAGATAGTAATCTAGCCTTTGTTCATCACATGTCTACACTGGTAAGGAAATCATTCTATGTTGCACAACTTATAAACAAAGGGATTCACTTTATAATCTCGAAATACTAAAATATCGAATTTTAGTATCTTGAGACTATAAAGCCGAAAATTTAAAAAAAGACAACCCACAACTGCGAAATTCAAAATTGGGATCATACACATACACACACCACACAAACAAGCAGACCAAACCAAACTTCACTACAACAAATAAAACATAACAAACACACCTACCCTACCAGTAAGAAGGGGGGCAAGCCCCCCCTCCGCCCGCCCACTTAATGTATATTAACTCCGAGGTTGTACACAATACACATACACATAAAACCTACCACTACACACACACACTAAAATCCCTACTCAATATCCTTACAAAAACACCACTTACCTGAATCCCCAGCTAAAGCCACAAACTGCACCAACACAACCATGGATTCGACATTTCTGCATTCGATATTATGCAGTTTTGTGTAACTGCACTTTCGGTTTTATAGTCTCGAAATACTAAAATTCGATATTTTAGTATTTCGAGATTATAAAGTGAATCCGAACAAAGGTATGGCATCTAAGTCCAAGGAAGTCATTGTTCTAATGTATTCGGCATTCATCAGACCTACCATTGAGTACAATGCCCCCTTTGGTATGTACCTAACTAGGCATATCCAACAACTGGAATGTCCACAGAGCTTCCTCACTAAAAGAATACATGGCATAAGTAATATGTCCTATGCAGACCGCTTCAAGGCCATATCCCTGTATTCTGTCTCCTAGGGGAGATCTATGCCTGACATACAGGGCATTGTCAGACCCCACTCTGATGGATCTCCTGCATATCCACAAAACAAACAGTACCAGAGCTACCCATTCTAAAGACTTAAACCTTCCCTGTGATATAAACAGGACCTGCTGGAGAGAGAGTTATGTATCCCAGAGACTACCATTCTATGGAACAGGCTCCCCATCCATGTGAAGTAGAGTTCCTCTCTAATCCAATTCAAATGTAACTTGGAGAATTGGATGGGAGACCGTAAATTCATCCCTGGTTTGGCACCTGTGTCTCTGATGCAAACAGGTAACCTGTAAATGGTTTATCTCCCAGGCCAATGCTTACATTTATCAAGGGTATCAGAATTCATCAGAGATTTGGGATGCATGGCTAGGCTTAAAAAGGCCCTTGTGGTAATTAGCCTAGTATACATGTATGAACCTATGGGCATCCTGAGGCAATATAGCAATTGCCTCATGTATACTGACAACTACCTGCTCCTAAAGCAAACAAATACAGTATGTGAGAGATGTCACTGTACTATGAAACTTGAATCAGTCCTCTCAGTAGCAATAAACAAGACATCAAAAAGGTTTGTCAACTCACACACCTCTCCTTTACACAAGATAAGATCAAGACACACAAACCCACATACGCAATGGTACATACCAAAAGACCAGAGACCTCCCAAATGCAGACAGCCCTCACATACTGGTACATGAACAGCATCCACCAGTACACATAACACATATAACAGTGTCTCAGCAATCAAGTCCCTAAGGCAAAACACTTCTAAACCAAATTTCCTAGTCATATGTAACTCAGTAGTGAGACACACAGATGTCAATCGCACCAGGCTGGACAAGGAGGTCACGGTCAGCTGTCTGTCAGGTGCCAGGATCCACTCAAGTCACTCAGCAGCAATTACAATTATAACTCTGTCATAGTGCATGGAGTGAAAGACTTGAGACGTACCTCTCTGGACTATACGAAGAGAAACATGCTAGAACTCTGTGTGCAAGGCAGGTATGTCCCTAGCACTAAGCAGCCTTCTATCTTCACCTAGGATGATGCAACAGTACAGACAAAAAAAAATGACTGATTTGATTTTAACAATTGGCTTAGCGTCTGGTGTCCCTCAGAGGGGATCCAGTATCTGTCAGCCTGGGAAGATGTGGTTGACAGACCTTGATGCTTTGCCAGAGACGGCCTTACTAATCTCCTCAAGTATTTAGGATATTGACAAAGATGCTTGCTTTCCTCATCGACCCTTTTTAGGCTATGTCAAAACAACAAAACTTCTGATGTAGAAATATACTCTAGAGACAAACTCAAGGTTATGCTGCTTAATGCTAGGAGCCTAAATAGAAAGCTCTGCTCCTCCCCTTGGAAGATGCTGATGTCTGTGCAGTCACTGAGACTTGGCCCAAGGCCATGGAGAGTACCCTGGTTGTGTAGGGCTACAATGGCTTCCCACATGTTAAGACCCCAAAATGAGTGCAAAACAACCAAAGGTGGTGGTGTATCCATTTTCATTAAATCCAAGTACACCTCATGACTGGTGAAACAGTACGACTCTCTTGAGCTATTCCAGGTCAAAATAACTATAGGCAAAATACTGTACCACATCATAGATAGCTACAGGTCCCCCACAATGAACCAAGAGAAATGCACTGGCTACTTGGATTTCAAACTGAAGTAAAAGCCACAAAAGTTTAACAGCTTACAAGCCTCTGTCTTTTCAGAGCAAGATTCAAATCTCCAGAGAATGCTGTGTAATAGTTAGGGCCATCAAAAAACGTTTTTAATAAAATTTTAAAATAAGATAAGTGGTTTAATTTTGTTTCACCACAAAATATCAGATAAATCCAAGGAAGTAGGGCCACGAATTTATGTAATAGCTCACTCTTCAGCAGCCAACCAAAGTGTCAAAAGTGAGCCAGCACCACATTAATGGAAAACTTGCTTGATCTTCTTAAAGTCTTTAATTTTAACAGAAAGAAATGGAGATACATTCATTAATATCTGGCCTAATATCAATTTGACACACCAGTTGCCAAAATACCTCCCTTCTTTCTAGAAACAAGTGCCACAGGCCTCCTCTAGCCCCTTGGTGGATCTGCTCAGCAACTACAAAATAAAAGTAATGGTCATGAAATTCTGTTACCTCTTTAGCCAGGGCATTTATAATTTTGCCTATTCGTGTATCAGAAAGATGTTCATATATCCTTTTTTTAAGGCACATTCAGTCTTTTCAAAATAAAATGAGGGACATACCTGAGAGAGAGCAGCATAGACCACCTTTGCTGTTACAATCAAATTTACCTCTAACCCGAACATGTTTTTTTTTTTTTTTTTTTTATCCAAAACAAATCACCTACTTGGATCAACTTACAGAATGAACACCGCCCACATTTGGTCATAGGTCCTATACAAGCCTAGCCATAACAATTCCCTGGATATTTCTTCTCTCACTATTTACTTCTCTGGACCCCTGTTTAGCAGGGTGACTGACATGATCCCCGGGGTGAATTTCTTATCTCCCATCCAATCATCAAGGTTCCTTTTGAAGACAGCCAATGAGGCGCTCTGCTTTACATGTATGGACAGTCTATTCCAGAGTATGAGGAGTCTCTGGGTCAGGAAACTATTCCTCCAGCATGTTTTGTTCATTGTGATGACAAGGTTTAGATTCCTGGAGCACGTGGCTCTGAGGGATTGGGATTTCTTTAAGTGGAGCATGTCCAACAGCTCAGGGTTTGGCATGGCCTTGTATGTTAAGCAGAGATCGCCTCTGAGTAGACGATATGCCACAGAGTATAACTAGAGATTTTTTTAGACGGTCAGCATATGGCATTTGCTTTAGGCCTGGTATTCTGTGATACCTTTTAGTGAGGTATTTATACTTTATAATGGGTCTAATGAGGGATGAGTACAGTGGGACAATGACCTCCTTTTTTCTGGATGAAAAGCCCTTAGTGATGAGGTGTGCCACATAGAAGGATTTCCTGACTGTTGTGGCAATGTGGTTATCGAAAGTGAGACCACTGTCCACCTGTGTCCCTAAGTCTCTCATCACACTTTCGATGTTTAGTGTACTGCCACCTATGTGGTAATTCATGGGTACATACAAACTCTGTAAATCAATGGAGGCACAAATAACTAAGTAAAAACAGGAACACAAGCCCCCAAATACAGTAGAGTCCACTCACAGCTTTTAATAAATCTTCACAAAATAAACTTAAACACTTTTCATCTGCCCTCATAGCAGACTTCCTCAGAAGTGGTTTTTACAAAAGCATATCACAGTTTAAATAGTCTTTAGCACCCAAAACGCGGGATAATTATGACATTAAAGAAACACTACATAATTAACTATAAGACATACACAAACCTAAAAATAAACAATATTTACTTGTTCCGGTATAAAAATATACTATGATTTAGATTAAAAATCACTTACACATGAACACAAAAGCATTCCCCAATGAGGTACAGCCTTAAAATACATGCTATTTGTCTAAACAAACTCTCAAGTTTAAAAATACCACCAATGATGTTTAATACATTTGAACCAGGATCATCAACTCACAGTTCATAGTATGCTTTTTTTGGTGCTAAAGACTGTTTAAACTGTGATATGCTTTTATAAAAAACACTTCTGTGGAAGTCTGCTATGAGGGCAGACAAAAAGTGCTTTAAGTTTATTTTGTGAAGATTTATTAAAAGCTGTGAGTGGACTCTACTGTGTCTAGGGGCTTGTGTTCCTGTTTTTACTTATTCATGGGTACATGTTTTTTTTCCAAAGGGGATAACTATACATTTCTTGGCATTAAGCTGGAGCCCATGGCTCTGGCACCAGGCATCTGTTTCTATAAGGCCCTTTTGTAGAATATCCACATCATTTGGGGATTCAATAATGGCTCCCAGTTTGCAGTCATCTGCAAACTTTGTTAGCCAGAGTCCCTTAGTGTTGGCCTGTACTTCAGAGAAGTAGATGCCAAACAAGAGTGATCCCAGGACTGAACCCTGAGGTACTCCACTTGTCTGGAGCTGGATTTGGAGTCAGCTACTTTTACAGTCTGGGTTCTGTCAGTAAGCCAGTTGGCAACCCACTGAGTGACATAGGGATTTATGCCCAGCTTAGTAAATTTATCTATGATTCCAGAGTGGGGGATGGTGCTGAAGGCCTTGGTGAGGTCCAGATAGGCTGTGTGGACCTCCTTACCCTCATCCACAGCTCTGGAGACTGATTTGAAGAAGTCAATCAGATTCAGGAGACAAGATCGGCCCTTCACAAACCCAAACTGGGTGGGGTCCAGTGTTTGAAGGTTGCCAATGTCTTTGTTTATAAGTTCCATGCCCTTGCAGATTTGGCTTGTCAGACTGATGGGACAGTAGTTCCCAGGATCCAAGGCGGATCCTCCCTTGTGGAGTGGGATAACTGTAGCTCTGCGCCACCCAGTGGGCACAAAGCCTGAGGCGAGGCTATGATTAAATATGACACTTAGGTCACTTTGTCATTCTACAAACATTACTGGCTACAGTAATATAAAGCATTGCACCTTATAATATCTTCTTTATGTTCTTCCCTCTTCTGAAAACCACCAAAGGGCACTCTGAAGTAATTACAAAAGTTCCCTGTATTCTTTAAATAAATTCCAATTCTTCTTCAGTATCCATCTTATAGTCTTGGTTAAAGTCGGTAATGAATGCACTCCCCAGATCACCGCTTCCATTGTTATCCTCTTTGCCAGTTTCAAATACAGCAGCACCATTATTATTGCATATTGGGATGTAGTAATTCCTTTTCATCAGCGCTTCCTCCTTGATGGCGCTTATAAACTCTTTTGGGTAACCTCTTGCCAGAAACATGTTTTCCAAGATAGCACACTCTTCCCAGAAGTGGTGTTCCAGGGTGACCATTCTTGCGGCCCTCAAAAATTCTCCCTTTAAAAAATTCTCCCTTTACTACTGGTTTCTTTTGGGCAAGGGGATGAACACAAAAAATGGAGGAAGTAGTCGGAATAAGTTGGCTTTCAATAAATCCTTGAAACATAACGACCATTATCCGAGTCCTTGGACAAAAAAATATCCAGATAAGAAATATTAAACTTATCCTTATTTATTGTAAATTTCAAAAACTCCATGCTTGAGTTGATGTAGTTCATAAATTCCATTAGCTTCTCTTCAGTATCCCACCAGATGATAAACAAATCATCCAGATATCTGGTGTAAAATCTCACAGACGTATAAAAGGGGCCATTGAACACAAAGGCTTGTTCCCATAACAATATTGGTGTAAATGGAACCACAATTTGCCCCTTTGGCCACAACTTTGTTTTGATGATATAATTGTACTTTGTGGAATATATAGTTAAGGCCAATTTCCAATAAATCTTCCAGTAGACTAGTCTGATCATTGTTCAAGCCTTTGTTTTCAAGAAACTCATGGAGCCAGCTTTAATCCTACCTCATGTGTTATCACAGTGTATAAATCAGCCACATCAAGTGTGACAAGTAGGTCAGTCTCCATGTAGGTGGTGTTATTGATGTTTTTTAAGAACTCCCAGGAGCCTTTGCAAACTTGTGGTTCAGTATTAAGTATGTCTTTTAATTTATAATCCACAAACTTAGCACATGCCTCAGTGATAGATCCCTGACTGTTCACAATGGGACACAGGAGAGTTAAGGTCCTTGTGGATTATGGGGATCCCAAAAATTGTAAGCATCACAGGAGAGAGATACTGTTAAGGCTGTTAAATTCTTTGATATTGATTCTTCCTTCTTTAAACATATCATTTAAAAGGGAAGTGATACTCGTGTATGCTTGATTTAAATAGTTTCTGGATACTTCATTGTAAACCCTGTTTAACATTTCCTTAATTCTCCTGGAGTGTTATTTTTGTTCCATGATGACAAGGCCCCAGCCTTTATCAGGATCCATAAATATTAGGCCAGTGTTTCTGATATTATGCAACACTTCTTCCTCTTCTTTAGACAGATTAGGTTTAACTTGACACTTTCTGTGTGCCATATGTCATATCCATTCAACAGATTTTTTGGAAGACATGCAATAGTGGATTCAATGGAGGGTTAAAAATACATGAAACTAAGAAATTGGGTAGGTTGTATATCTTCTTTAAATAACAGTTTAAAATTTAGTTTATACTTCAAATCCAACAAGGTCTCAGGAATGTTGGCTCTTCTGGAAGGCACAAAAGTCATGACCTTACCAAGGGCTTTAATGAGTGTTGTTTCAATACTATGTGTGGTACAGTTATACATTTTGAAGTCAGTCTTTGTTGGTACATATATGGCATTCTGTTTTGTCAGTGAGAGCTTCAAGAACATTCATGGTAGCTGTTAATGCAAACGGAATTTCCTCTATGTTTGTTGGTATGTTCACAAGCGATCCTGGTGAGTTCTGCATTCCCTGGAACCAACGGGGGGGAAGAATTTCAGGAACAAACCACACCAGTGATACAGAACTCGCCAGGATCGCTCATGGACATACAAAAGAACATACAGAAAGTTCCTTCTGCATTAACAGCTACCATGAATGTTCTTGAAGCTCTCACTGACAACACAGAATGCCATATATGTACCAACAAAGACGATGACTTCAAAATTTATAACTATACCACACAATATTAAAACAGCACTCATTGAAGCCCTTGGTAAGGGCATGACTTTTGTGCCTTCCAGGAGAGCCAACATTCCTGAGACCTTGTTGGATTTGAAGTGATTCATTCATAAAATAAACTTTAAACTGTTATTTAAAGAAGCTACACAAATGACCGAATGTCTTCCAGTTTCAAGTACTTTTAATCCTCCATTGAACCCACTGCGGCTTGTGCTCCAAAAAACTCTGTGAACTGGATACAAGACGTATGGCACAGAGAAAGTGTCGAATTACACCTAATCTGTCTAAAGAAGAGGAAGAAGCGTTACATAATATCAGAAACACCGGCCTAAGATTTATGAAGCCTGATAAAGGTGGGGGGGCCTTGTCTTTATGGAACAGGAAGAATACTTTAGGAGAATTAAGAAAATGTTCAAACAGTGTTTAGAATGAAGTATCCAGAAATGAATTAAATCAAGCATACAGGAGGATCACTTCCTTCTATAAACATATTTTAAAATGGAAGAATCAACATAGAAGAATTCAACTACCTTAACAATATCTCTCCTGTGACACCTACAATTTTTGGGATCCCCAAAATCCACAAGGACCTTAACTCTCCTACGTGTCCCATTGTGGACAGTCGTAGATCAATCACACAGCCATGTTCTACGTTTGTGGATTATAAATTAAAAAAACAAGTAATCTCCGTGGTATCTCTGAAGTCTCAAAACAACCCACTAGTGGGTCTAACAGTGTAAGAAACTTCTCTGTGTGAAGATTTTCAGTCCATATATTTCTAGTTAATCACTGTATATTAATCAGATCAGACAATAGTAGTAGAAGTAGCGAACGTAAACTTGTCAAGTCAAAAAGTAATAATAGAAAATATATAATTCTACAGCATTACTAAGTATTCGAAAGTAATCCAAGCAAGGCAGGCAGTCTGTTTCCAGTCGAAAATCCTTTATTAAGTACACAGACAAGCGATCCAAGTAAAACAAAAATAGAGTAATAATTTCCTCTCAAGCTTTCTAAATATATATATATATACTTTTTATCAGGCATGGGAGTGGTTTATTGTGCTCTAAAACAAAGTGTTATTGGTACACATGTTAAATTCACATCCCTTCCCCCATCAGTGTGACATTCGAGCTGGTCCTGCCCTACCTAGTAGCTGTCATAACCCTAATGTACTTTAATGGTACATCTTATTTAACCAAATTATTAAGTAGATTATTAAGTCTGTGATTTTATACAAGGCAATATACTACATGGCTGGAAATATATCAACCTTAGTTCATTTTGCGATCAAAAATTATATATAAATATATACATATACATTTTGCATGTAAAAATCAGTTTTTATTTTCATAACCTATTGTTAACAAAGATCGCTTTCGTCCTTCTAGACTTCTTCAGGTCTGTGTACATGTACAAGAAACCTAAAAACCTATATAATTGTATAGTTAGTATTGTTATTACCATCATTTTGAATAAAGTGGAAAAAAGAGAACCAGAAAAAAATAAAAAAATATATGTATGATGATGGAAACAAAATATACACTTAAATTTCAAATGATTTAAAATGGTATTTAAAACCAATTTGTAGAAAAAAATAAAATAAAATAAAATTAGTCATGCATGCCTGATAAAAAGTATATATATATTTAGAAAGCTTGTGAGGAAATTATTACTCTATTTTTGTTTTACTTGGATCGCTTGTCTGTGTACTTAAAGGATTTTCGACTGGAAACAGACTGCCTACCTTGCTTGGATTACTTTCGAATACTTAGTAATGCTGTAGAATTATATATTTTCTATTATTACTTTTTGACTTGATGAGTTTATGTTCGCTACTTCTACTACTATTGTCTGATCTGATTAATATACAGTGATTAACTAGAAATATATGGACTGAAAATCTTCCACAGAGAGAAGTTTCTTACACTGTTTTGGATTATAAATTAAAAGACGTACTTAAGACTGAACCACAAGCTTGCAAAGGCTCCTGGGAGTTCTTAATCAATAACACCACCTACATGGAGACTGACCTACTTATCACTATTGACATGGTTGATTTATGCACTGATACCACATGAGGTGGGATTAAACTACTTCTGTGAGTTTCTTGAAAAGAAAGGTTTGAACAACAATCAGACTAGTCTACTGGAAGATTTGTTGGAAATTGTCCTTACTAATAAGTATATTTTCCATGAAGGAGAATTATATCATCAAAACCAAGGTGTGGCCATGTGGCAAATTGCGGCTCCCTTTATACCAATATTGTAATGGCTAAATGGGAGCAAGCCTTTGTGCTCAATGGCCCCTTTTATGTGTCCGTGAGATTTTACACTAGATACCTGGAAGATTTATCATCTGGCGGGAAACTGAGGAGATGTTGATGGTATTTATGAACTACATCAACTCAAGCACAGAGTTTTTGAAATTTACAACAAACAAGGAAAACTAATATTTCTTAACTGGATGTTTTTTTTTTTTTTTGTCCAAGGACTCGAATAATGGTAGTTATGTTTCGAGGATTTATCGAAAGCCAACTAACTGCTTCCTCCATTTTTCGAGTGCTCATCCCCTTGCCAAGAAGAAACCAGTAGTAAAGGGACAATTTGTGAGGGACACAAGAATGGTCACTCTGGAACACCACTTCTGGGAAGAGTGTGCTATCCTGGAAAACATGTTTCTGGCAAGAGGTTACTCAAAAGAGTTTATAATCAACATCAAGGAGGAAGTGCTGATGAAAAGGAAAAGGAATTACTACATCTCGATATGCAATAATAATGGTGCTGCTGTATTTGAAACTGGCAAAGAAGATAACAATGTAAGCGGTGATCTGGGGAGTGCATTCATTACCGACTTTAACCAAGACTATAAGATGGATACTGAGGAAGAATTGGAATTTATTTAAAGAATACAGGGAACTTTTACAACTACTTCCAGAGGGCCCATTTGTGGTTTTCAGAAGAGACAACAAAGATGTTAGAAGGTACAATGCTTAATATTAATGCAACCAGTAACGTTTGTAGAATGACCAAATGTGGGCAATGTTCATTCTGTAAGTCGATCCAAGTGGGTGATTCATTTTGGATAAAAAGCCAACATGCTCAGGTTAGAGGAAAATTTGATTGTAACAGCAAAGGTGGTCTATGCTGGTCTCTGTTAGGCATGTCTATCATTTTATATTGGAAAGACGGAACATGCCTTAAAAGAAAGGATGTATGAACATCTTTATGATATACAAAAGGCAAAATTATGAATGCCCTGGCTAAAGAGGTAACAGAATTTCATGACCACCACTATTATTTTGTAGTTGTTGAGCAGATCCACCAAGCAGCTAGAAGAGGCCCATGGCACTTATTTCTAGAAAGAAGGGAAGTATTTTGGTAGTTGGTGTTTCAAGCTGATGTTTGGCCAGGTATTAATGAATGCATCTCCATTTCTAGTCTATTAAAATTAAAGGCTTTAAGAAGATAAAGCAAGTTTCCCATTAAGGAGGCCCTGGCTCAATTTTCACACTTTGACTGCTGAGGACTAAACTCTTTCATAAATTTCTGGCCCTACGTCCTTGGATTTATTTGATAATGATTTGTGGTGAAACAAAATGAAAGCACTTATTTTAAATAATTTTTATTAAACAGGTTTTTTTTTTACTACCTATTACACAGCAGTTTCTGAAGATTTGCATCTTGTTGTTCTGAACAGACCAGGGTTTGTAAACAGTTGCAATTTTGTGGCTTTTGCTTCAGTTTGTAGTTTTGTTGCTGCTTCAGCTGACCTGGACTTGTCTGAATTGCTCAGTATATAGCCAAACACCTTGGTCATGGGAGACTTCAACTATTCATCCATCAATTGGTTGGCTTACACAAGCAAACATGACTGCACTGAGGTTCCTGGACTTTATTAATTCAAATGCACTGGAACAGTTGGTCTGCACCCCAACAAGGGGCTCAAATATCCTAGACATAGTACTTAACAACATGGGTGGGGGGCTACTGCACTATCCCTGGTGTGCTGCCCTCTCTAGTTAAGTCAGGCCATAAAAATCTGTCTTGTTTGAAGTAAAGGTCAGATCTGACCCCCCCCCCCCCACACTGGAGCAAAAAGAAAAAAAAAAAAAAACTTTTCCACTGCAAACTGCTGGCTGACAGATTTGGCAACAGTTTCACCCGCTGTTCTCACTAGCCATACTCCATAGCATTCCTGACACCTCTCCTCTAACATTTCTCTCTAAAGAACAGATTATTCAAGTGCTCTCCAAGGCCAAAAATATGGTCTCTATTGGACGAGATAACATCCCGGGCTATATACTAAACAATCTAAAACAAGACTTAGTGGAACCACTTAGCTGTCTCTTTAGCCATAGCTTGTGCACTGGCTTTATGCCAGAGGAGTGGAGAACATCAACAGCAATTCCGTTGCACAATGGGGGTCCATCAGCCGACCCTGGGAACTATAACTGGGCCTGGGAACAACAGACCCATTAGCCTGACCAACTTTATCTGCAAGGCCATGGAAAAAATCATCAAGGACCTTATTAAGCAGGAGGAACTGAGTTATTAACCAGGACATACACAACTTTCGAACTCTTGACCCAACCCAGTTTGGTTTCAGCAAGGACAGATGTTGTTTATTAAATCTGGTGAACTTCTTTGAGAAAGTCACCAAAGCCCTGGAGGATGGTAAAGCAGTACACACTGCCTACCTTGATTTAGCCAAGATAGTTGACAATTCCCCACTCAGGGATCATTGAGAAACTCTCCCAGCTAGGGATTAACCCATACATCACTAGATGGATAGCCAACTGGATCACTGACAGAGCACAAAACTGTCAACATTGGGAATCAACCTCCAACAGCAGATCAGTTACCAGTGGTGTACCACAGGGATCTGTACTGAGCCCTCTACTGTTTGGAATTTATTTTTCTGAAGTCCAATCAAAAGATTATGGCCTGCAAACAACTGTAAACTGAGAGGAATCCCAGAGTCCCCCAATGACATCAAATTACAGAAGGGACCGACAGAAACGATTGGCGCAAGGGCTATGGACTGAAACTAAATGCAAATAAAAATGCCTCATTATCCCTTTTTAACAGGGAAGTAGCCCCTGCTAGTTACAATATAGGCAGCATCCCTCCAAGCTCAAACACAGTGATGCGTTGACAGCAATCTAAACTTTGATCACCATGTGTCCACAGTACTAAAGAAAGCCTTCTACACTGCCCATCTCATAATGGCATCGCATCCAAGACCAGGGAGGTCATCACACCGCTATACTAGTCCCTTATTGGATCACTGATTCAGTACAACACTCCCTTCTGTATGTACCTCACCAGACACCTGCAGCAGCTGGAGAGACCACAGAGGTTTCTAACCAAGACGATTCAGGGCCTCCAAGACATGACCTACATGGACAGACTGAAAGCCCTATCACTGTATTATACAGGCTGCTGACAGGCAACCTGTGCCTGGCCTACAGAACAGTCTCTGACCGTACCCTAATGGAAATTCTGCATATCGACAAATCAAATGGGACAAGTCATTCACTCCAGAGATCTCAACCTGGCCTACAACATTAATAGAACTTGCACAAGAGACTGATATGTCTCCCAGAGATTGCCACTCCTCTGGAATAAGCTCCCACTTCATGTGAAGCTGAGCTCCTCAATGACCTAAGTGCAACCTTGACAACTGGATGGGAAACTTAAAATTCACCCTGAGGGTTGCACCTATGGTCCTCATGGACAAGGGCACTCAATGCTGTTCACAGTACCACTCTGCAAACAACCATCTAGCTAAGGTTAATTAGGGTACTTGGGGTTTTTACATGGCTAGCCTTGTAAAAAAACCTAGGGCCATTAGCCTAGAAACCTCCTATGAAACAAGTGCAATTAGCCGGCTCCTTAGACAGTAACAGCCTTACCAGATTCATTTTCTCTTAACAGTCCTCTCAAATGCAAGGTGTACGTGTTCTTACACTGGATGAAAAGACAAAACAGAGAACAGTCTGCACTACCTCTGCATTCCAAACCAAACGATTCTCACCGTTACAGTGTAGCAAAAATGACCTTCTGCCCCCTTTAGAAAAATAATGTCTTCCATCGTACCAGATGAGTAACATTCTCCTGTAAAACTTTATTTAAATTACAGCAGTCCCCTATAACAAATAGTGACTCATCATACTATCACCCGTGTCTAAACAAAGAGGACTATGATTGGGTCACCAATTGTACCCCGTTTATTATGTGTTCAAGACATGGGTGCCAAGAACTTCACCTCGAGAGAAAAGCCGAACAAAATAATTTTAATCTGTCAAAAAAGGAATACGAACCACCTAAGAGCTTACTTTGGTTAATTAAGTCTACTGATAAAAGTCAGTATTGCTGTCGTTAATAACTTACAGTATGAACATTTAAACAACAGTAATACTTACGGGAAAGTTAGCAAAGAATGGTATAATCAGCTAAGTCAGACCTGCTAGATTTGATAAATAATGAAGATTTTTTTTTTCAGCTCAAGGTAGAACTTGTCATGTATCCCCAAGACTCATAAAAAATATGCACATACATGCAGGTAGACCTATGCGAGGCTGTGCCAATTTCACAGGAAATTTTGGAAAGGTGATTAATACTTCTTACAAAGTTCGCTATGGAATTATCATCACATATTGAAGATACCACTGATTTGTTAAATTAAATGATGTGGTTTGGGCTGATTATTTTGGGATGGCAATTGATTAGTACAAACACAATTTTTGTTTATATGTTGTGGATATTTTAGCTGAAAATTTTAAGGCATTTTTAAAATTAAAAAAATATTTTTTTTTTATAAGCTGTATCAGCAGAAGTGTGAAACTGCATTTGAGGGTGTAGTTTTGCCCCTGCTTTCGCAAATTTATTTATGGGGATGATGAAACGAGATTACAAAAGACTTGCACTAAGAGCAGGTCTTTGGGAATCTTGCCCCAGTGTATGCCTGATTATAGCTACGGTTTACACTGAAGTCAGTCACTTGCATGGAGAGTTAAGTCTTTCAGAATCAGGACAGACCTACACTGACAGCATGCAGTTATATATCACCATTACATACTGAAGGCATTTTATGTATCTGCAAATGAAGGCAGTCATCTAGTAATAACTTTTTGACTGGATCTGTGTAATAATAGATGTGGTCTTTATCTGTAACATTGATGATTCCCAAGTCAATTTCTTTGAATCTGTAAAGGTACAGCTAGAATAGAAAGTAGTTTTAAATTATACAAAAAATGTATTGCATCCAGCATTCTGATATTAACAAAATGCCACCCCTCTAACACGCACAATACTATACAGTGAATTGATATGGGGCAGAAGGACCTGCAGTTCAAGATGTGATTTTTTTTTAATCAGAAACTCATTTACTTACTCAGCAGTATCTGGAAATTATTTTATGAAAAGTGTACAAAATTCTTACAGTAAAAAACTTTCTTAGATGACTAAGAAACAGGCTGTGGATCATCCAGAGATTAATGCACGCAAGAATTTTCCTGAATTATAAAATACACACTGACATATTATTAATGGTGCTAAGATATTCTTTGTTAAGGAATATAATATATTTAGTGTTTTGGTCTCTTACCATAAAAAGTAGTGAAAATGTATTAGTGATGTGGTCTTAAGAAATATTTTTTCTAAACAGTTTGTGTCTTACAAAAGAGAGACGATATTCAGGATTATTTAGTCACAAGTCACTATATAAATAACAATGTTATTGTTGTAAATGTGCAGCTGACATACAGAGGTACTTCCCTTTGAAATGCCTGATTTGCTGTTTCTGGGACGTTAGAGATCTTGGTACGATTAAAGGTAAGACAGTAACAGTAGCCCAGAAGTATACCTGTACTAACTTATGTTTTAAGATACCCCTGTGATCTAATAAATAGGACAAACTGAATTAAAATTTAAATAAATGTCAAACTACAGGAATACACACACATATTATATATATATATATATATATATATATATATATATATATATACACACATACAAATTATATATATATATATATATATATATATATATATATATATACATACATATACACACACACATACAAATTATATATATATATATATATATATATATATATATATATATATATATATATATACACACACACATACAAGATATATATATATATATATATATATATATATATATATACACACACACATTTTATATATATATATATATATATATACATACATATATATATATATATATATATATATATATATATATATATATATATATATATATATACACACACACATACAAATTATATATATATATATATATATATATATATATATATATACACACACATACAAATTATATATATGTGTATATATATATACACACACACACATTATATTATATATATATATATATATATATATACACACACACATACAAATTATATATGTATATATATATGTATATATATATACACACACACACATACAAATTATATATGTATATATATATATATATATATATATATATATATACATACATATATACACACACACACACACATACAAATTATATATATATATACACACATACACACAAAATTTTATATAACAATAAATACAATAAGTAAACTAGATCCGTTGCACGTCATTTTTATAACTGGCAACACAGTAACTTTTTTAGAATACGTAGTAACTAATGAAAAGGAAGTGTGTAAAGTGAAAGGTAATTCATTACATAAAAACACTCGTTTTGTAATTTAACACTTTACATCAATTAGGATTAAATAGTAAATGTTCTTGGAAGAATATTTCAAAATTAGTTGCTTATGTTTTTCACTGGTTGATTATTTTATTGTGTTTTTTTGTTCATTGGTTATTAATGTTTTGTGCTATTGCCTATAAACTATGTTGTTTATTGTATTGCCCCCCCACCACCACCATGAGAAGGCATTCACTGAGCTGCGGAATCAAGTTTTAATACCCTGTTGAATATTAACACATGACATTATTCTGCCCTACACTGCTGTTTATGACATCAATCTCCCATAACAAATAGCAGAGAAGAGAAAGATGCAACTCAGTACACTATAACCAGTTTCCAGACACATATGTACATTTACTGATCACAATATTTAGCATTTGGATACCCTAACAAGGAAATAATATCTGAAAAATCAACATTCTGAATACACACATTCATTGGTCATTTTCAGCACCCTCGGAAACAGCAAGGGATTTCTCTAGAGAAGCTGACCTCACCATTTCGGAAATCCTAGTGTAAGTGATGTCAATAACACAAGAATGAGTCGCATGGAGATTTCCTTGCAAGCTTTGTACTTTTTATTAGTCTTTCAGTCTGTCACTGCATAATCAAAACCCTCTGAATCTTTACTCTAGAAAGTCTTGCAAAATGTATGTATGTTACATCAGGTAACTTCTTGTGGTTTATCATGCTGGAAGTCTGTTCATGGTCTTCTCAAGTGAACTGTGGCAGATCTACTCTAGGCTTCTTCATTGCACAATAAACCACAAAGGGATTAAATAAATGGCCAGCTTTGCTTCAGTAAGTCAGTAATACAGGTAGATGCAAACTGTACTTAGTATATTTGTAACTGTTCCACAAGCTGTATGTCCATTTTCCCACATTATGAGAGGAAGGTGCTTCAAATGGCTCTGGCCAGCAGATCTCAACCAACAGATGTAATTTTTGACAGTGATGGCAGAGTGGCCTGTAGTCAGTCATTCGGGAAGAAAATGGCTTGTATATGAATGGGTTATCTGAAATGTGGTCTTTGGTGAACATGTAGTTATGCCAGCTACTGCAGACCTGAAACAGAATGTTTCATCTCTCAGAAGGAATTGCAGTTCTGTTCTCACATCAACATCTACCACAGAAATTGAACCACCATACCACCATATTAACAGATAATTATAAACAAATTGTTTAGTGATTTTTTTTTTCAGTGCCATAACATTTTTGGAATGTGTTTTTAATGAAGAACTTCAGTTTTATGATGAACTCATAGTTTAAATGCCAGCGTGAGGCCATCACCAACTGTGAGCATGCTTATATTAACCCGTGTATCTCGGAAGATCCTCTCATTCAGCTGATGAATGCTCTGGGTAGATGGGTCCTTCACTGGGTTTAGTACTCTCTTACCCCACAGAACCTGTGCATGATACAAAGAAATATTAGCAACAGTCACTGCATTTAGGTAATATTCTGCTAAAAATACAAAAGGATATGCAACATTAGCAACAGACACTGCATTTAGGTAATATTCTGCTAAAAATACAAAAGGATATGCAACATTATCAAAAAATGAAGGTTTGATCGTGGAATAAAAGTGCTCAGTTAATAGGTTCATAGGTAGGTACTAGGCTATTGGCCCTAGGGCCTATACAAGCCTAGCCAAAAAGGGTACCCCGACTTTCGCCACCAAAGAAAATTATTTTCCTGTGCCCCTGTCAAGCAGAACCACAGAAGTGATCCCCGGGGTGAATTTCCTATTACCCATCCAATCATCAAGATTTTTCTTGAAGACTGCTAATGAGGAGCTTTGTTTGATATAGATAGGTAGTCTGTTCCAGAGTATGGGAAGTCTCTGGGACAGGAATCTATCCCTCCAGCATGTTCTGTTTATTGTGGTGACAAGGTTTTGGTTCCTAGAGCATGTTGCTCGAAGGGATTGGGATTTCTTTAAGTGGAGCATGTCCAACAGCTCTGGGTTTGACATAGCTGATCGCCTCTGAGTAGACGATATGCGATGGAGTAAAGTTGGAGTTTTTTTAGACAGTCTGCGTAAGGCATCTGTTTGAGGCCAGTAATCCTCTTTGTGAGGTATTTCTGTGGCCTTTCGAGTTGTTGTAGATGTCTTGTGAGGTACATACCAAAAGGGGCATTGTACTCTATAATGGGTCTAATGAGTGATAAGTAGAGGGGAACAATTACCTCTTTTTTTCTGGATGAGAAACCTTTTGTGATGAGGTGTGCCACGTGGAAGGATTTCCTAACCACTGTGGCGATGTGATTATCAAAGAAGAGACTACTGTCCACCTGTGTCCCAAGGTCTCTTATCACACTTTCAGTATTAATTAGACTACCGCCTATGTGGTAGTTCATGGGTATAAAGTTTTTACCAAAGGGGATGACAATGCACTTTTTGGCATTGAGTTTGAGGCCATGGCTTTGATACCAAGCATCTGTCTCAGTGAGGCCCTTTTGTAGGATGTCCACATCGTTAGGAGTTTCGATTATGGCTCCTAGTTTGCAGTCATCTGCGAATTTAGTTAGCCAAACTAATGCATACATTTGCTATTTACAGTACTTCCAAGTATTTATGAATGCAGTAATTCACACAGAAATGTAAAACTAAAACAAAAGGATAAAGTCAAAGGCTCATATTTGCATGTCACATTAATTTTTCACCATTGCATTAATACACAACTACACTAGAAAATACAAATGCAATTAAACTGTAAAATATACTCGGTACACCTTATCAATGCCTTAAAAGGTAACACACCGCCCATTTTAGTGAAATCAGAGGGCACATCAGTGCTATTATTAAAGTTGGACCCTTCCACCTTGCCAGCACCTTTCTTGGCTCAGCCCACAGGTAAACTTTCATCATCTTAGGACAATGAATAGCAGCACTTTGTGATAGACCAAGGGCCTGGCAAAGACGGCAACATTAACCATAATGGCTCAAGGCTTTGGGAGGTGGACCCTCTTCTGTTAAACAGGCAGCATCTGAAAGACTTTAATATCTCTTCAGACTACCTTCTTTATAAATGGGTTCTTGTAAAGGTGCTTACTGATTCTAGGACAGAACCTTAACCATCAAGTAAAAATCAGCTAAATACAGGTCCTCTAGGTAGACTTGGGCATGGACATATTAAGTCGGTAAGAGCAATGTAAGAGTAAGGAATAAGCTAGTCTGCAAAACAGCATGCCTAAAAAATGTTCTTTCTCTAGTATTCAGATACAATCCTCAATTGCTAATGAACTTCGACAAAGCAAACCAAACACCAGTAGTGTAGATGCTGTTAAGTGGTCACCTTCCTAAAAACGGCTATACATCTACAGACACAGCAAAGCTATGGTAACTCCCAGCAGCCCGCTGCCATGTCCTACCATATTCAGAGCAGCAGAATATGACACTGGACAAGCATTAAAAATTACGTTTGACATTCTCTTTTCTAAATGTCAATCAGTTACAACTGGATATGCTGTAAATTGTTACATTCCTACTCTGTCAATCATTTTTAATAGAACAGCTAGATCTGGACTTGTGCTACATTTTTTCACCCTTACCATATATTTATATTTTTCATGACTATGCAACTGTGGAGTTAGCATATATAAGAATAGAGTGGTAGGGGGAAAAGTCTATGAGATGGAGTTACAGGAAATTAACTTTTCTACAAACAGAAAAATATTTATTGTATTTAGGTCTGTGCAGGGCAATTGTGTTTTAGCAGCTGGTCTGTTGGAGAGCTGGAAGCTGAAATTTCGTAGTGGAATCATGTCTCCCTGTTTCCTTTTGCCAAGGGCAGGGAACAAATGTTGGGACCTGCTTGAGTGAGTCCTGAAATATGGAGACTGAATGGCCAAATGATCGGACGTACGTATGTCAAGTCCAAGATGCCATTGCTTGATATATTGCCTTTTCTCAGAGGTGTGGCAATCATGAAGTTAGAATATGTAAGTTGGGGGGGGGGGGCTTGACTCCTACATGGAAGGGTGCAGGGGGGACTTGCCCCTCTGCAAAAAATAAGTTTAAAGGAGAAGAGCGATTTTCAAGATTCACTCTCTCCTGTGCTTTGTCTTTTTCTGGCTTGTAAGTGCCAACATTTCAATAGGGAGCCCATTTGAGGAAGTAAATGGAAATAACAGTAGCCAGAACAAAACGTGCAGTCAGAGGGCTGGCATGGCACCCAGACACCGACCACAGGTCAGCAATGAGCCCATTCTATGGAGATCTGCAACAGCGGAAATCAAAACACACTTGCACAAGGATGTCCCACTAAATAAGTTACATATTTAACAGGTCCCCTGTAGTATTCCAGGTACGTTACTCTGAAGCCCTCACCAAGACTTTACCTAGAACACTGGTAAGGTTGACGGGTGAGAGATGGTCCAGTTCTAATGTCTTCCCCAGTAAGGTTGACAGGTGAGAGATGCTGCAGTTCGAATATCATCCCCAGTATGGTTGACTGGTGAGAGATGGTCCAGTTCTAATTTTCTCCCCAGTAAGTGTGAAATGGTCCAGTTATCCGTGATCCTCATCCCAAAGGCCAGGGATAGGAGGTGGTGACATTTGTTTCATGTGACTGACCAGGTTAGGTTTTCCTTGATTCTGTATTGCAGACCACTGAATATATTGTTTGGTCCCATGTGGCAGCAGTTATTGTATCTTTAGTTTTATAAGGGATGTTTCCCTTGGTTCTGTAGCAGTCTGACATCTTTGCTTATAGTGAAATCTGACAAAAAATTAATTTTTTTTTTTTTGCAAGTTTACTTAGTTCGATGGCTTGGTGTTCATTTCCTTGTTTACTGATAACATGCTATACATTTTTTTCCATATTACATTTTCTGACATAATACACCATCATTGTTTTCAACTTTTGCGATCACAGTTCATACTTTCATATGGAAAATGTTATGAATGATTTACATCATTTATGTAGTTTATTTAGACTTGTTTTTATGATCTCTGAAAGCTCACTACTTTTCTCTGCATATTTTATTAATTGTGTGATTTCACCACAGCTTTTTTTTCTTTAACCTGTCTATTTGTGACTTTTCTGTTATCTGTTCATGAACACACAAGTTAATAATATAATAGAAGTCACTGCCAGTATCCTGACCAGGGTTATTCAGGTCAGTGAGCAGAACATCTCAGTCTGTTTTGTTAAGTGTATGATTTAGTACATTCAATGATGTTTTATTAAAGACAGAATTTGATTTTATTCTTAGACTACAGATGATTGTCCCTTTATCTGTTAAATGCAGGTGGCAGAACCAGGGTTAGGGAGTAGAAAGATATGCTACCATCCCTAGAAGGATTTTGTACAATTTGTTCCAAATGGCTTTGGATTATTGAACTTCAAATAAGTAAACATGAACTGAATATATTCATTTGCCACTTGCACTGAGAGTAGGTGTTATGGAATGTTGTCCCCATAGTAAGCCTGTTTATAGATAGGCCTCACACCAAAGTACAAGTCATTTACACCAACAGCAAGTCTTTCAGAATCAGGACAAACAGACAGACTGCAGCTGGTGTTGCAGTTCATTTTACATCTTGGGATTAAGTAAGGAAACCCTCATGCTGTTTGGGGGACAAACGTGGTGTAAAGCAGATTCTTGTACTTGTATGAGCACACTCTAGTTCTCAAATTTTTATTTATTTTTTTGTTACAAATGTTGAAATTATCTCCACCTATTCCATTAGACCTGCAACAATGAGAAGACATTCCCTACAATTTGTGATTTGCATTTTGGCTCTTGAAACCATTTTTTAAACAATAAAAAAATGAACAAGCAGAGGAATCATCTAGTTTCAACCTCACTACCACGAGTGTTGAAGAAAAACAAAAAAACAGAGAAACTAGTGGTCTTAAAACTTCGCTGATGAGCTCAGTCACAATAATTTCCAAAAAACATGAACTATATATATATATATATATATATATATATATATATATATATATATATATATATATATATATATATATATTTCTGATTTTTTTGTTACCGAGGATCGCTAGTCTGTGACGAATAAAAGCTTGTTGCTTTGGAACACTATCTGGATTTCATGATTTTTGGAAATTAAAAAAATGACAAATTAACCTGGTCACAATAAACAAGGATACAGCTATCAACATCCTCAAAGTAGAGGAAAACTTAAATTATACTGGTGAAACTTCTGACATACAGCAAACCCACTTTCACTTGTGATACTTTTCATTTTTTTTGAATTTTGAAGACATCAAATCTAAAAAAAAAACACTGCAGGGATGAAGATTTCCTAATTAGTACTTATACTCCAAGAGGAAAAGTCCAGTGGGTGCAAATCACTGTTTTGACTGCACATCATAGTCTAAGTTTCTCATGATTTCTAGAATGATTAATAATCCCACCCTACTTTGTTACATATCCAAACAGGAGGGATTTCCACCACTGTCCACTCTACATGAGGAATGGCCACTACATAATGACCTTTAATCATTTCCAACCTCTTTGAAATATCTTTAAGTTTCACCTCAGGCAGGCACAGCACTGTTATACATTCCTTTTAAAGTCCACTGAGTTATGTGTTTGTTTTTTATGCATAAAGGAGTCATCAATGCCACAGCTGACATAACTGTTAAGGTCTCTGCCTCACATACACACAATTCAAGGTTCTGTTCTGACCTCCAGCAAATGCCTGTATGTGGAATTTGCATGTTCTCCCTTTGGCTCTGTGGAGTTCTCCTACCTCCCAAAAAACATATTGCACGTTTCCACCATATACTGAAAGAATGGAGTTATGCACTGCAACATAGACTGTAGATGGTGGTGGCTATTGGGGGTACAACTGTACAGACAAACCACTTTGCATATTTACTGTGTTGCACAGCATCCTCTAGATAAAACAGCATGAATAACAGATTGTGCAATGCATATTTACTGTGTTGCACAGCATCCTCTAGATAAAACAGCATGAATAACAGATTGTGCAAGGGCTATCCACTCACCAGGGCAAAAATTGGCTGTAGGTGACTTGGTTGTGTTGACTAATGCTGTCAAAAATGGGCATTAGTATTTGCTGGTGATAAGTGGGTTGAGGACCCAAACTACTCTGACCTATGCCAGGGACCTATGCTAATGGTGGGAGGGGTCTCTGTGTGCCCTTAATGGCCAGTGTGTGCTTGCTCTAAAGCCCAGCAGCCCTAGAACAATGAGTTACTGGTCTGCCAGTGTCCAGTTGCCCAGCTTAGTTTACCCGAGATAGCTCTGTTAAGTGGAATGTGGACTTATAAACAATTAAATAGCCAAACATAAATTAAGCATTGCTACACTTAATATAGGTTCACTGAAAGGATGCGGCTTGGAATTATGTGGTGGTGCAGCGGTAGCGTTGTTGCCTCACAGCAAGAGGATCTCCCGTTCGATTTTCGGCTGGAGTGTGGGGAGTGCCTTCTGTGTGGAGTCTGCATGTCCTCCCAGCAGTTGGGTGGGCGTTCGAAAGATATGCATAAATGGGCATGCCTTCGTTGAAGGTTGAACGTCGAGCTGGCACCTCGGCATTCGTCAAAAATCTACTGCCAATCATTAGCAGACCAGAGTTTCGCTGTGGTGACCCCTAACCGGGAAAAGCCGAAAGACAACAATATGATAGTTAAGGAGGAGGCTGGGCATCCTATATATCCAGTAGACAATATGGAAGGGCAGTGCAGCAAAGCCACTTGGCTTGGGATCCTGACTCTACTACTCAAGGGGAGGACAAAACTAGGAATGGTGTGGGAAAAGCCTCAGATGACAGCGAGGGATGTCATCACAATTAGTGACAAGACTCCTCACAGTCAGACTGCAGCATAATGACAGGGTACTTTTCATAATCTCAGCCCATGCCCCGCAGCAGGATTGTGATAATGAGGAAAGAGTACATTCAGACAGCAGTTGCAGGACCTACTAAATAAAGCATTGATAG